>NC_143034.1:14410000-14495000 GCF_057628025.1 Oncorhynchus mykiss
GGATAGGGTGTTCTGAGCTGGGTAAGGTGGGCTGGTATAGGGTGTTCTAAGGTGGGCTGGGATAGGGTGTTCTGAGCTGGGTAAGTTTTTTTTAGCTTGTGTGTGTGTGTGTGTGTTCTGCATTTGTGTTTGTCTGAAAGAAAAGAGAACGGTAGGCAGGTCAGTTAAGAACAAATTCTTATTTACAATGGTGGCATACCACGGGCAAACCCAGACAATGCTGGGCCAATTGTGCAATATACTCCCGATCACGGCCGGATGTGATACAGCCCAGGATCAAACCAGGGTCTGTAGTGATGCCTCTAGCACTATGATTGAGTGCCTTAGACCTCTGTGCCACTCTGTCCATGCAATGAATAGGACTGCATGGACAGATCCCAGAACAGGACTCCTACTGTGAGAAGCTTTGTGGATATGGGCCCAGGTTCCTTCTGCCCATGTAATCAGATTTTCTGAAAGGTAAAACTGATGCCAGATCAGTACTCCTACTGTGAGGTGCCGTACTACCATGGCTGACCCTGTAAAACAACACATTACTGCCCCTATCCGGTGTACAGTCGTGGCCAAAGGTTTTGAGAATGACACCAATATTAATTTCCACAAAGTTTGCTGCTTCAGTGTCTTTAGATATTTTTGTCAGATGTTACTATGGAATACTGAAGTATAATTACAAGCATTTTATAAGTGTCAAAGGCTTTTATTGACAATTACATGACGTTGATGCAAAGAGTCAATGTTTGCAGTGTTGACCCTTCTTTTTCAAGACCTCTGCAATCCGCCCTGGCATGCTGTCAATTAACTTCTGGGCCACATCCTGACTGATGGCAGCCCATTCTTGCATAATCAATGCTTGGAGTTTGTCAGAATTTGTGGGTTTTTGTTTGTCCACCCGCCTCTTGAGGATCTGGTCTGGGGAGTTTCCTGGCCATGGACCCAAATATCGATGTTTTGTTCCCCGAGCCACTTAGTTATCACTTTCGCCTTATGGCAAGGTGCTCCATCATGCTGGAAAAGGCATTGTTCTTCACCAAACCGTTCCTGGATGGTTGGGAGAAGTTGCTCTCGGAGGATGTGTTGGTACCATTCTTTATTCATGGCTGTGTTCTTAGGCAAAATTGTGAGTGAGCCCACTCCCTTGGCTGAGAAGCAACCCCACACATGAATGGTCTCAGGATGCTTTACTGTTGGCATGACACAGGACTGATGGTAGCGCTCACCTTGTCTTCTCCGGACAAGCTTTTTTCAGGATGCCCCAAACAATCGGAAAGGGGATTCATCAGAGAAAATGACTTTACCCCAGTCCTCAGCAGTCCAATCCCTGTACCTTTTGCAGAATATCAGTCTGTCCCTGATGTTTTTCCTGGAGAGAAGTGGCTTCTTTGCTGCCCTTCTTGACACCAGGCCATCCTCCAAAAGTCTTCGCCTCACTGTACGTGCAGATGCACTCACATCTGCCTGCTGCCATTCCTGAGCAAGCTCTGTACTGGTGGTGCCCATATCCCGCAGCTGAATCAACTTTAGGAGACGGTCCTGGCGCTTGCTGGACTTTCTTGGGTGCCCTGAAGCCTTCTTCACAACAATTGAACCGCTCTCCTTGAAGTTCTTGATGATCCGATAAATGGTTGATTTAGGTGCAATCTTACTGGCAGCAACATCCTTGCCTGTGAAGCCCTTTTTGTGCAAAGCAATGATGACGGCACTTGTTTCCTTGCAGGTAACCATGTTTGACAGAGGAAGAACAATGATTTCAAGCACCACCCTCCTTTTGAAGCTTCCAGTCTGTTATTCGAACTCAATCAGCATGACAGAGTGATCTCCAGCCATGTCAACACTCACACCTGTGTTGACGAGAGAATCACTGACATGATGTCAGCTGGTCCTTTTGTGGCAGGGCTGAAATGCAGTGGAAATGTTTTTTGGGGGATTCAGTTCATTTGCATGGCAAAGAGGGACTTTGCAATTAATTGCAATTCATCTGATCACTTGATCACTTCATAACATTCTGGAGTATATGCAAATTGCCATCATACAAACTGAGGCAGCAGACTTTGTGAAATGTAATATTTGTGTAATTCTCAAAACTTTTGGCCACGACTGTATGTAACAGAACCTAGGGAATAGGGGACCATTTAGGACACACCCATAGATAGAGAGGAGTTATATAGCCTCTGCATTTCCTTATTACGTTCAGATTGTTATAAAATATGTTCTCAAGACTGACCTGGTCACTGTTAGTAAAGATTAAACAGATTGTTTTATAGTACAAGGTTAGTATGAATCATGAAGTTGGAATTTAGATTTATTTATTGAACCTTAATTGAACCAGGAAGTCCCATTGGGATCAGAAGACCTGTTTCCTCATGGAGACCACGTAGATCAATTATGTTTAGATCATGTGATGTATTATAGCTGATTCCAGATGACATACAGCACTGTGGTTGCCTATGACTGACTACGGTTTCTCAAAACTCCATCTGATTGGTCCATAATATGGCATTAGAAACTGTATTTAGTTTTGTCAGCTGATGTGTCATTGTGGAGTGACGCTTAAAGGTTTTCTAACTAACCTCTACTAATTTAATAGTACATTGCAAATGAATTGATTTTGAACATGGACCAAGTTTATGTTTTTTTTCTGCAAGAGAAGTGTTACGTTCTGGTGATGTCCCCTTTAAGGACGGAGATATATATGTTAACTATATGTCCCCTTTAAGGACGGAGATATATATGTTCACTATATGTCCCCTTTAAGGACGGAGATATATATGTTAACTATATGTCCCCTTTAAGGACGGAGATATATATGTTCACTATATGTCCCCTTTAAGGACGGAGATATATATGTTAACTATATGTCCCCTTTAAGGACGGAGATATATATGTTAACTATATGTCCCCTTTAAGGACGCAGATATATATGTTAACTATATGTCCCCTTTAAGGACGGAGATATATATGTTGATATATATGTTAACTATATGTCCCCTTTAAGGACGGAGATATATATGTTAACTATATGTCCCCTTTAAGGACGGAGATATATATGTTAACTATATGTCCCCTTTAAGGACGGAGATATATATGTTCACTATATGTCCCCTTTAAGGACGGAGAGCACTTATATGGTTCTGATCATGGGCTGGGTACATCATGTGATGTTTGCTGAAGGTTTATTAGTAATAGTGCCGTCATAAATGACGCTCACTGGGAGAATCTCAATTGCATGCTCCTCGTGTCCTCTCTCCTCGCCTCCTTCTCAAAACCCATTGGAGGAGAATGAGGAGAGAGAGAGCAGAGAGAGTAGAGAGGACCCCATTGAGATTCTGACACTGTGTTCGCTATCTCCCTATTTCTCTGCTCCCTTTATCTCTCTCCCACCTGTCTTCTCTTTTTCCCCTACCACTCTCTCTCAATTTAATTCAATACAAAGGGCTTTATTGGCATGGAAACATATGTTAACATTGCCAATGCAAGTGAAGTAGATAATTAACAAAAGATAAATAAATGTACAAATGGTTAAAGTACAAAAGGGAAAATAAATAAACATGGTTTGTATTTACAATGGTGTTTGTTCTTCACTGGTTGCCCCCCCTCTCCCTCCCTCTTCCCCTCTCTTTCTCACCTCTCCCCCTCCTCTCTCCCCTCTGCTCCCCCTATCTCTCTCTCTCTCTGCTCCCTCCCCCTCTCTCTCTCTCTGCTCCCCCTCAATCTCTCTCTCTGCTCCCCTTATCTCACTCTCTCTCTGCTATCCCTCTCTTTCTCCCTTACTCACCTCTCTCCCCTCTGCTTCCCCTATCTATCTCTCTGCTCCCCCTATCTCTCTCTCTCTGCTCCCCCTATCTCTCTCTCCCTCCTCTCTCTCTCTCAAACGCTTCCGGATGAAATTATTATGTTGTGATAACCTGGATGTCTTCAGGGCGACACTCCCCTACCCCGACAGTATGGAGAATGGTCAGCAGTATAGAGGTCAGTATGGATCCCCCCAGCACATCCCAGCTCCCTCCTACCCCGGCCCCCCAGCGACCTACAGCTTACAGGGAGGTGACAAGGGTGGAGCCTACCCCCCCCAGCCTGGCTTCCAGGGAGGTGACAGGGGTGGAGCCTACCCCCCCCAGCCTGGCTTCCAGGGAGGTGACAGGGGTGGAGCCTACCCCCCCCAGCCTGGCTTCCAGGGAGGTGAGAGACCAGATCTACACTGATACTCTTAGGGACAGTTTAAGCCTTAGACTAAATAGCTATTTCAATAGAGATTCTCCGTTGAGCATGCTTTTCAGACCAGGACTAGGTTTATTCTGTGTCCAGGAAACCAGCCCTTACTCTTCATGTAAATTAAAATGTTACTGGACAGCAACTCCCTTCAATAGTGTTTTCATTAAGCGTTTTGGAAGTGTGTTACGATAGCCATAGATGTCATGAGCATCATTGTATCCCTGGGGTTGTGTCCCCATAATGCTGGCCAACCACTCTGTATCCCTAGGTTTCTGTTCCCATAATGCTGGCCATCCAATCTGTATCCCTGGGGTTGTGTTCTCATAATGCTGGCCAACCACTCTGTATCCCTGGGTTGTGGTACATTACGCTGGCCAACCACTCAGTATCCCTGGGTTTGTGTTCCCATTATGCTGACCAACCACTCTGTATCCCTGGGTTGTGGTACATTACGCCGGCCAACCACTCAGTATACCTGGGTTAGTGTTCCCATTATGCTGGCTAGCCACTCTGTATCCCTGGGTTTGTGTTCCCATTATGCTGTCCAACCACTCAGTATCCCTGGGTTGTGGTACATTACGCTGGCCAACCACTCTGTATCCCTGTGTGGTGGTACATTATGCAGTCCAACTACTCTGTATCCCTGTGTGGTGGTACATTATGCTGTCCAACCACTCTGTATCCCTGTGTGGTGGTACATAATGCTGGCCAACCACTCTGTATCCCTGTGTGGTGGTACATTATGTAGTCCAACCACTCTGTATCCCTGTGTGGTGGTACATTATGCAGTCCAACTACTCTGTATCCCTGTGTGGTGGTGCATTATGCAGTCCAACTACTCTGTATCCCTGTGTGGTGGTACATTATGCTGTCCAACCACTCTGTATCCCTGTGTGGTGGTACATAATGCTGGCCAACCACTCTGTATCCCTGGGTTGTGGTACATTATGCAAGATGGTTTCTGTTTAATTAATTTATTGATGTATTTATCTATCCCTTTTTTATCAGGTTCCCAAGCCGGCATGTACCCACCACCTCCCCAATACAGCATGGCACAACCTAGAAATACCCCTGGGGGTGAGTCACACACACACACACACACACACACACACACACACACACACACACACACAGTGACGTGATTATTCAATCAAAATAGCTGTTATGAAAAGCCCATTTAAAAATGAAATTATATTTTCAATCATTTTTCTAAATTCTCACAATAACAAAAGTAATTTGTCTGATGATTCAGGGTTACAGCTCCTTCCGACCAGCAGACACAACGTAGTGAAGACAGAGTCTCGGTTTCGACGGCTAGCTAGCGAGTTTGTGAGTGAAGTAAACAAAGCCAGGTTAACTGTGCCAGATCAAATCAAAATCAAATCAAATTTATTTATATAGCCCTTCGTACATCAGCTGATATCTCAAAGTGCTGTACAGAAACCCAGCCTAAAACCCCAAACAGCAAGCAATGCAGGTGTAGAAGCACGGTGGCTAGGAAAAACTCCCTAGAATGGCCAAAACCTAGGAAGAAACCTAGAGAGGAACCAGGCTATGTGGGGTGGCCAGTCCTCATCTGGCTGTGGCAGGTGGAGATTATAACAGAACATGGCCAAGATGTTCAAATGTTTATAAATGACCAGCATGGTCAAATAATAATAATCACAGGCAGAACAGTTGAAACTGGAGCAGCAGCACGGCCAGGTGGACTGGGGACAGCAAGGAGTCATCATGTCAGGTAGTCCTGAGGCATGGTCCTAGGGCTCAGGTCCTCCGAGAGAGAGAAAGAAAGAGAGAAAGAGAGAATTAGAGAGAGCATACTTAAATTCACACAGGACACCGGATAGGACAGGAGAAGTACTCCAGATATAACAAACTGACCCTAGCCCCCCGACACATAAACTACTGCAGCATAAATACTGGAGGCTGAGACAGGAGAGGTCAGGAGACACTGTGGCCCCTTCCGAGGACACCCCCGGACAGGGCCAAACAGGAAGGATATAACCCCACCCACTTTGCCGAAGCACAGCCCCCACACCACTAGAGGGATATCTTCAACCACCAACTTACCATCCTGAGACAAGGCCGAGTATAGCCCACAAAGACCTCTGCCACGGCACAACCCAAGGGGGGGTGCCAACCCAGACAGGAAGATCACATCAGTGACTCAACCCACTCAAGTGACACACCCCTCCTAGGGACGGTATGAAAGAGCCCTAGTAAGCCAGTGACTCAGCCCCTGTAATAGGGTTAGAGGCAGAGAATCCCAGTGGAAAGAGGGGAACCGGCCAGGCAGAGACAGCAAGGGCGGTTCGTTGCTCCAGAGCCTTTCCGTTCACCTTCACACTCCTGGGCCAGACTACACTCAATCATATGACCCACTGAAGAGATGAGTCTTCAGTAAAGACTTAAAGGTTGAGACCGAGTTTGCGTCTCTCACATGGGTAGGCAGACCATTCCATAAAAATGGAGCTCTGTTTGCTTAGAAATTCTAGGGACAATTAGGAGGCCTGCGTCTTGTTACCGTAGCGTACGTGTAGGTATGTACGGCAGGACCAAATCAGAGAGATAGGTAGGAGCAAGCCCATGTAATGCTTTGTAGGTTAGCAGTAAAACCTTGAAATCAGCCCTTGCCTTGACAGGAAGCCAGTGTAGGGAGGCTAGCACTGGTGTAATATGATCAAATTTTGAGAGGTTCTAGTCAGGATTCTAGCAGCTGTATTTAGCACTAACTGAAGTTTATTTAGTGCTTTATCCGGGAAGCCGGAAAGTAGAGCATTGCAGTAGTCTAATTTAGAAGGGACAAAAACCTGGATTAATTTTTCTGCATAATTTTTGGACAGAAAGTTTCTGATTTTTGCAATGTTACGTAGATGGAAAAAAGCTATCCTTGAAACAGTCTTGATATGTTCTTCAAAAGAGAGATCAGGGTCCAGAGTAACGCCGAGGTCCTTCACAGTTTTATTTGAGACGACTGTACAACCATTAAGATTAATTGTCAGATTCAACAGAAGATATCTTTGTTTCTTGGGACCTAGAACAAGCATCTCTGTTTTGTCCGAGTTTAAAAGTAGAAAGTTTGCAGCCATCCACTTCCTTATGTCTGAAACACATGCTTCTATCGAGGGCAATTTTGGGGCTTCACCATGTTTCATTGAAATATACAGATGTGTGTCATCCGCATAGCAGTGAAAGTTAACATTATGTTTTCGAATGACATCCCCAAGAGGTAAAATAGATAGTGAAAACAATAGTGGTCCTAAAACGGAACCTTGAGGAACACCGAAATTTACAGTTGATTTGTCAGAGGACAAACCATTCACAGAGACAAACTGATATCTTTCCGACAGATAAGATCTAAACCAGGCCAGAACTTGTCCGTGTAGCATTTCGTATACATTGTTTGTCTTCAGGAAGGCAGTGAGTGGCTGCGCAACAGCCTTTTCTAAAAATGTTGAGAGGAATGGAAGATTCGATATAGGCCGATAGTTTTTTATATTTTCTGGGTCAAGGTTTGGCTTTTTCAAGAGAGGCTTTATTACTGCCACTTTTAGTGAGTTTGGTACACATCCGGTGGATAGAGAGCCGTTTATTATGTTCAACATAGGAGGGCCAAACACAGGAAGCAGCTCTTTCAGTAGTTTAGTAATAGGGTCCAGTATGCAGCTTGAAGGTTTAAAGGCCATGATTATTTTCATCATTGTGTCAAGAGATATAGTACTAAAACACTTGAGCGTCTCTCTTGATCCTAGGTCCTGGCAGAGTTGTGCTGACTCAGGCCAATCACATCAAGATTATGATCAGTGATTAGTTCATTGACTATAATTGCCTTTGAAGTAAGAGATCTAACATTAAGTAGCCCTATTTTGAGATGTGAGGTATCATGATCTCTTTCAATAATGACGGGAAGGGAGGAGGTCTTTATCCTAGTGAGATTGCTAAGGCGAACACCGCCATGTTTAGTTTTGCCCAACCTGGGTCGAGGCACAGACACGGTCTCAATGGGGATAGCTGAACTGACTACACTGACTGTGCTAGTGGCAGACTCCACTATGCTGGCAGGCTGGCTAACAGCCTGCTGCCTGGCCTGCACCCTATTTCATTGTGGAGCTAGAGGATGCACACAAGTGTGCTAATTTATTGAAAATGAAATACAGAAATGTCACATTTACATAAGTATTCACACCCCTGAGTCAATACATTTTAGAATCACCTTTGGCTGCAATTACAGCTGTGAGTCTTTCTGGGTAAGTCTCGAACAGCTTTGCTCACCTGGATTGTCCAATATTTGTCGATTATTCTTTAAAAAATATATATATAAAAAAAATACAGAAATAACTCATTTACATAAGTATTCACACGGCTTTGCTATGATACTCCAAATTGAGCTCAGGTATGTCCAATTTCATTTGTTCATCCTTGGGATGTCAATACAACTTGATTGGAGTCCACCAGTGCCCAATTCAATTGTTTGGACATGATTTAGAAAGAAACACACCTGTCTATATAATGTCACACAGTTGACAGAAACTATACCATGAAGTCTGAGGAACTGTCTGTAGATCTCTGAGGTAGAATTGTGATGAGTCATATATCTGGGGAAGAGTAGAAAACTAGTTCTAGAACGTTGAAAGTTTCCAAGAGCACAGTGGCCTCCATCATTGAGAAATAGAAAAATATGGAAGTAGCCAGACTCTGCCTAGAGCTGACTATCTGACAAAACTGAGCAGGCAAGAAGGACCTTGGTCATGGAGGTGACCAAGAACCCAAAGACCACTCTGACAGAACTATAGAGTTCTTTGGCTGAGATGGGAGAACCTGCCAGAAGGACAACAGTCTCTACAGCACTTCACCAATGTGGGCTTTATGGGAGACTGGCCAGACAAGCCCCTCCTGAGAAAAGGCACATGACATCACGTCTGGAGTTTGCAAGAAGACATGCGAAAGACTGAGAACATAAGGTAAAATATTCTGTGGTCTAATGAAACAAAAATGGAACTCTTTGGCCTGAATGCAAAGTGCCTTCACCCATCTAACACCATCCCTACCGTGAAGCATGGTGATGGCAGCATAATTCTATGGGGATGCTTATCAGTGGCAGGGCCTGGGAGACTGGTAAGGATAGAGGGAACAATAAACAAACTTGTAAAATTAAAAGAGACTGAAGTGCAAATTCAGGTGGACCAATCCGTTTGACCACGCTTCTGCAAAAGCCCACCAAGTGCCTTTCGCACTACAACAGAAGGTCGAGGCAGAGCTCGACAGGCTCCAAACCACTGGAATACTCTAACCAATCTCTTACTCTGAGGGAGCTACCCCCATTGTCCCAGTAATGAAGTCTGATGGAAATATCAGGATGTGTGGAGATTACAAGCTAACCGCCAATGTAGCTTCCAGGCTGGACCAGCACCCCACTGCCAACGATAGAGGAGATATTCACAAAGCTATTTGGTGGGACATGCTTTTCCAAGCTGCCCATGTCTCACGCATACCAGCAGTTGGTGCTGGCTGAAGAATCCTGCAAAGTGGCTAGAATGAACACTGACAAGGGGCTGTTTCAGTACACGTGCCCTCCGTTTAGTGTCTCCTCTGCCTGAGTGATCTGTCAAGGAACAATGGAGAATCTGTTGACAGCACACTACTGTATAGATGCACACTACTGTATAGATGCACACTACTGTATAGATGGAGGATATCCTTATCACCGGTGTCATGGAGGAAGACCACTAACAAAAAGAAACTTGAAAGATTAGTGCCAAGACTGGAGAGCACAGGGCTTCTCCTGAAGAAATCAAAGTGTGTTTTGCTGGCCCCTGAAGTGGAGTACTTGGGGTACAAAGTCCCTACCAATGGGTTTCAAACTCTGGATGTGAGTGAGCTATGGGCCTACCTTGCGAAGTTAAACTACTATGGCCAATTTATTCCTAACCTGGCCTCTGTCCTAACCACACTGCAAGAAATCTTACAAGTATGCGCACGGACGCCACATCAACATCCAAACGGACCAGAAGCCCATGTTAGGGCTCCTTGGTGAGCTGAAGAACATACACCCATCCGCCTCCGGACAACTCCAAAGACCCTCATGTTAGCTCAATACCAACATGAGTTGCTGTACAGACCAGGCCCCTCCATCGCCAATGCTGATGGTCTCAGCGAGCTGCGGCTTCCAGACATGTCCAAAGACCTCAAATGTCCCCCTGGATTGGTGGGCTTGCTGAAACAGCTCCAAACAGCTCCAATAGATCATCGCCAACTGAAGAAATGGACTGTAAGAGACCCTCTTCTCTCCAACGTCAGCCACTTAGTCCAGGAGCTATGGGGTGTCCACTGTCCTACGGAGGAGTTGCAGACATATTTTAAAAGGAGAAACAAACTCTCGGTGGAGGACAGAAATCCTGCTTTAGGGCCTTCGTGCTGCTTTAGGGCCTTCGTGCTGCTTTAGGGCCTTCGTGCTGCTTTAGGGCCTTTGTGCTGCTTTAGGGCCTTCGTGCTGCTTTAGGGCCTTCGTGCTGCTTTAGGGCCTTCGTGCTGCTTTAGGGCCTTCGTGCTGCTTTAGGGCCTTCGTGCTGCCACCACACGGACGTCAGACTTAATTGGAAGAACTCCACGAGTCGCACCCAGGAGTACCCAGAATGCCACAGCAAGAGTTCACATGTGGTGGCTGGGAAAGTCAGCCGCTTAGTCCATGAGCAATGGTGTGTCCACTGTCCTGGACAAAGCGGTGGAAGAGCAGGTGCAGTCTTGTGCTACCTGCCAGCAGGTATGAAATGCTCTAGCACAAGGGTCCCATAAGCCCTTGGGAGTGGCCTGGAAAACCCTTGACTTGCATTCACATTGACTATGCAGGGCCTTTCCTTGGGTAGATGTTCTTGTTGGCTGTGGATGCTCACTCAAAATGGCTTGAAGTTTTTCCAGTCCACACTGCAAACTCAGCAACAACAACTGAGCATCTCAGGGAAGTATTCAGTACTCATGGTCTTCCCCATACTGTCACATCAGACAATGCAGCCATCTTTATGAGTGGCAAACAATGGTATTCGCCACATCACCTCCACCCCTAGCACCCTTCCATGAATGGCTTAGTGGAGAGGGCAATCCAGACAATGAAAAGAGCCTTGGAAAAAGTAAAAAAGCAGCAGGAGGCTGAAAACCAGAGTTTACCCATCCCTGGCAGCCTACCGCTGTATCACCACAACCGGGATGTCTCCAGCTAAGATTATGTTTGGCCACCCTGTTCGGACCAGGTGTCAGTACAAGAGTTCTCCGCAGTCAGGAACAGATGGCTACCAACAGGAAAAAACACCAAATCCGGCAGGTCGCTGGATTTTTTAAAAATCATTTTGCCTGTCATAGTTGATGGTGTACCTATGATGAAAATTATACAGGCCTCTCTCATCTTTTTAAGTGGGAGAACTTGCACAATTGGTGGCTGACTGAATACTTTTTTGCCCCACTGTATATCTGGTTCTAACCAGCATTCTCCTCCCTCTGCAGTAACCCAGGTGGTGGTTCTGACCAGTTCTGTCTGGTTCTAACCAGTATTCTCCTCCCTCTGCAGTAACCCAGGTGGTTGTTCTGACCAGTTCTATCTGGTTCTAACCAGTATTCTCCTCCCTCTGCAGTAACCCAGGTGGTGATACAGCAGCCGCTGCTAAGAGACGTACCCGGCCAGATGACGTGTCCCCACTGTCAGGTCCCGGTTCTGACAGAGACCACACACATCACTGGACTGCTCACCTGGCTCATCTGTGGAGCCCTCTTCTGCTTCCTGTGAGTTGACACACACACGGGCCGACACACACACACATGCACATACAGGAATACACACACACACATGCACATACAGGAATACACACACACACACACATACAGGAATACACACACACACACACACACATACAGGAATACACACACACACACGCACATACAGGAATACACACACACACACACACATACAGGAATACACACACACACACGCACAGGAATACACACACACACACGCACATACAGGAATACACACACACACACACACATACAGGAATACACACACACACACACACATACAGGAATACACACACACACACGCACATACAGGAATACACACACACACACGCACATACAGGAATACACACACACACACGCACATACAGGAATACACACACACACACATACAGGAATACACACACACACACGCACATACAGGAATACACACACACACACATACAGGAATACACACACACGCACATACAGGAATACACACACACACACGCACATACAGGAATACACACACACACACATACAGGAATACACACACACACACGCACATACAGGAATACACACACACACACATACAGGAATACACACACACACACATACAGGAATACACACACACACACGCACATACAGGAATACACACACACGCACATACAGGAATACACACACACACACATACAGGAATACACACACACACACGCACATACAGGAATACACACACACACACGCACATACAGGAATACACACACACACACATACAGGAATACACACACACACACGCACATACAGGAATACACACACACACACATACAGGAATACACACACACACACGCACATACAGGAATACACACACACACACGCACATACAGGAATACACACACACACACATACAGGAATACACACACACACACGCACATACAGGAATACACACACACACACACATACAGGAATACACAGCTTTTTTGTTGTTGTAGCTTTTATTCTCTCACACACACTGAATATCCTCTCTCTCTCTCTTTGCCCCCCCCCCCCTCTCTCTCTCTCTCTTTGCCCCCCCCCCTCTCTCTCTCTCTCTTTGCCCCCCCCCCTCTCTCTAGGTGCATGATATTCTCATGGATTCCGTTCTGTGTTGACTCCTGTAAGGACGTAGAACACCACTGCCCCAACTGCAAGACAGTGATCTACATCCACAAACGCATGTGAACAGACCTAGACCAGACACCTACCACAAAGTGATCCTTACCTATATTAATCTATTCCAGTAGTGTTGACCCTCTGAGGGAAACTGCAAACCCAGTTGAATGCACCACGATTGGAAAGACAATGGGCTCCTCTACTGTCTGTCGCTGAAATCACTGCTGCAGTACCAGCTTTTCATCTACTGGGAATGTGTGACAGGGTATTGTTATAGTTGTCATTTACTCTATCGTAAAAATTCATGAAATCAAAATGTGCTTCTTGGTCTTAATTACAGGTTAAGGTTCGGTATTATGGTCAGCAGTGTGGTTATATTTGATGACTTTGTGGCTGTGCCAGCTAGTGACCCCTCTACAGAGCTGCCTACGGGGCAAGATTCATGACAATAAATGCCAACCTGCCCCTAATTAGGGGGAACAGGTTAAAGAGTAGACAGACATACACATGCCAAGACCAGTTTAATAGGTTTTATACTGATTGTAATGAAGTTTTTCAATTAACACAGAACGTATTGTTCTTTGCAATGAATAACGGTCAAGTTTATTGATTGGTTGTTTACTTTAAATGATTGATGAATTAACAAGGATTATTTTTGTGTGTTTTTTTTACCCCTTTTTCTCCCCAACTTATTTATTTATTTTACCTTTATTTAACTAGGCAAGTCAGTTAAGAACAAATTCTTATTTTCAATGACGGCCTAGGAACAGTGGGTTAATTGCCTGTTCAGGGGCAGAACGACAGATTTTGTACCTTGTCAGCTCGGGGGTTTGAACTTGCAACCTTCCGGTTACTAGTCCAACACTCTAACTACTAGGCTACCAATTGTTTAGTAGCTACTATCTTGTCTCATCGCTACAACTCCCGTACAGGCTCGGGAGAGACGAAGGTTGAAAGTCATGTGTCCTCCGATACACAACCCAACCAAGCCGCACTGCTTCTTAACACAGCAACACATCCAACCCGGAAGCCAGCCGCACCAATGTGTCGGAGGAAACACCGTGCACCTGGCAACCTTGGCTAGCGCGCACTGCTCCCGGCCCGCCACAGGAGTCGCTGGTGCGCGATGAGACAAGGACATCCCTACTGGCCAAGCCCTCACTAACCTGGACGATGCTAGGCCAATTGTGCGTCGCCCCACGGACCTCCCGGTCGCGGCCGGTTACGACAGAGCCTGGGCGCGAACCCAGAATCTCTGGTGGCACAGCTGGCGCTGCAGTACAGCGCCCTTAAGAATTAACAAGGATTTTAATAATCTCAATAATGACTTTGACTTTTGAGATTATAATGGTCATTGTATAATTTTTTTCAGAAACACACTCACACATTCCACATGGTGGTGCTATTCCACATGGTGGTGCTATTCCACATGGTGGTGCTATTCCACATGAACCACACCACCTCCAAATCACCTGTAGTGGTGTTAATGATGTAGCTGGATTGGACTGGACTGATCTGGGCCTGTATTCACTAAGAGTCTCAGAGTAGAAGAGCTGGACTGGGCCTGTATTCACTAAGAGTCTCAGAGTAGAAGAGCTGGACTGGGCCTGTATTCACTAAGAGTCTCAGAGTAGAAGAGCTGGACTGGGCCTGTATTCACTAAGAGTCTCAGAGTAGAAGAGCTGGACTGGGCCTGTATTCACTAAGAGTCTCAGAGTAGAAGAGCTAGACTGGACTGATCTGGGCCTGTATTCACTAAGAGTCTCAGAGTAGAAGAGCTGGACTGGGCCTGTATTCACTAAGAGTCTCAGAGTAGAAGAGCTAGACTGGACTGATCTGGGCCTGTATTCACTAAGAGTCTCAGAGTAGAAGAGCTGGACTGGGCCTGTATTCACTACGAGTCTCAGAGTAGAAGAGCTAGACTGGACTGATCTGGGCCTGTATTCACTAAGAGTCTCAGAGTAGAAGAGCTGGACTGGGCCTGTATTCACTAAGAGTCTCAGAGTAGAAGAGCTAGACTGGACTGATCTGGGCCTATATTCACTAAGAGTTTCAGAGTAGAAGAGCTAGACTGGACTGATCTGGGCCTATATTCACTAAGAGTCTCAGAGTAGAAGAGCTAGACTGGACTGATCTGGGCCTATATTCACTAAGAGTCTCAGTGTAGAAGAGCTGGACTGGACTGATCTGAGTCTCAAGAGTCCATGTAATGTTATTCATGTTGATCTTAGTCCAAACTGATCCTAGCTCATCAGTGCTTTATGAATACTGGCCCTTATCTATATGGTGCTGAGAGGTTCTCTGGCTGGAGAGATAGAGAGAGAGACAGAGAGCGAGAGAGAGAGAAGGAAGGCACAGCGAGAGAGCGGGAAAGAGAGAGGGATGGAGAGAAAGAAAGAGATAAATATATATATATATATATATATATATATATATATATATATATATAGAGAGAGACCGAGAGAGTAATGTATATGGACAAATTAATCACTTCCTGTACTAACTGTTTACAAGTTACATCTCAAAACAGCCAATCACTAGTAAGTAAGTGGTTGAGGAGAGGTCAGACAGGAGAGGATGACCTCAGAATGACCCACAATGACCTTTGGGAAAGGAGGGAGAGAAGAAGGGATGGAGGGAGGGGGAAGGGATGGAGGGAGAGAAGAAGGGATGGAGGGAGGGGGAAGGGATGGAGGGAGAGAAGAAGGGATGGAGGGAGAGAAGAAGGTATGGAGGGAGAGGGAAGGGATGGAGGGAGAGAAGAAGGGATGGAGGGAGAGAAGAAGGGATGGAGGGAGAGAAGAAGGGATGGAGGGAGGGGGAAGGGATGGAGGGAGAGAAAAAGGGATGGAGGGAGAGAAGAAGGGATGGAGGGAGAGAAGAAGGTATGGAGGGAGGGGGAAGGGATGGAGGGAGAGAAGAAGAGATGGAGGGAGAGAAGAAGGGATGGAGGGAGGGGGAAGGGATGGAGGGAGGGGGAAGGGATGGAGGGAGAGAAGAAGGGATGGAGGGAGAGAAGAAGGGATGGAGGGAGAGAAGAAGGGATGGAGGGAGGGGGAAGGGATGGAGGGAGGGGGAAGGGATGGAGGGAGAGAAGAAGGGATGGAGGGAGAGAAGAAGGGATGGAGGGAGAGAAGAAGTGATGGAGGGAGGGGAAAGGGATGGAGGGAGGGGGAAGGGAGGATAATGGGATGTCCTGTACTTCACAACCGCAGGGTAATGATGAGGTATTCACCAAGCCAGCACTCTACTCCTTCATAGGCATTAACCTCTCTCTCACTCTGTCTCAGACTGTCGCTCTCTCTCTCCCCATTTCCCTCTCACTCTCTCCCCCGCCCTCTCTCACACACTCTTCCCCTCTCTCTCCCCCCTTTTTCTCTCTACCCCTCTTTCTCTCTCTCCCTCTCCCTCCTTTGCTCAGAGGTTGACATCGTTCACACCTGTTGCATGGTGCTTACATCCCGATTTGCAATTGATTGAACTGTTTAAGTATTGTTAACTGACATACATGGTCATTGAAATTGACTGATTTGATTTTCGGCTCACTACACATTACACATTGCTACACATTGGAGTTGAGTTGCACTAACGCAAAGTGCTTTGAGATTGAGAAAGACCCAACACTGTATAAAGCCATATCAGTCCATTCACCCAGAGCTCTCCTGCTCAGCCCTACTCAGGGACGGATTGGCCACAGGGCAATTCTGGCAAATACCAGATGGGCCGGTCCATCTGTAGCCTAGTGGGCCAGTCTGGATAGTTTTTTCTTCTTCTGCAGAATGACCATTATTTGGCTTATAATGGGGGCTTCAAGGGAAATAAAGGCCCGGTCTCGGGGCCCAGAGGAACAAAATGGGCCGAAATACCTGGGACAATTTGTGGTCCGTCACTGGCCCCATTCATTCAGGTCATCATGGTGTTACTAGGCTAGTTGAGACATTATTAGACACACTAATCTGCACTGCTGACGTGTGTGTGTGTGTGTGTGTGTGTGTGTGTGTGTGTGTGCTACTGGAGATGATGACAGGAACCTTCTATGTTTAGCCTCTATTACCGGCATCTTTACAGAACTCTATTGTCTATTCACTAACCACTGCTCCTAACGACTCTCTCAGTAATAAACAGTCTCAGGGTTGGAGTGCTGATCTAGGACCAGGTAACGACTCTCTCAGTACAGTACAGTGTCTGTATTAATAAACAGTCTCAGGGTCTGTACTAATAAACAGTCTCAGGGTAGGAGTGCTGATCTAGGACCAGGTCCCCCATGTCCATGTAATCTTATTCACACACACACACACACACACACACACACACGGTCACAGACTGGGGATTACCCCCATGTCAGTATAAGGAGAAAGCAGCATGCGGCTGAGTCATGGATTTTCTCTGTTACGTGACGTCCTGTCTCAGTCCCCAAATGTCACCCTATTCTCTATGTAGTGCACTAGGGCCCATAGGACTCTGGTTTAAAGTAGTGCACTACACAGGGAATAGGGTGACATTTTGGACCGAGACACTCACTAAACTAAGGAGACAGCGGTTACGTGAACCTGACACTCACCTGTGTTCAGGACTCTTCTCCTCCCCTCCTCTCCTCCGCTCTTCCCCTCCTCCTCCTCTTCCTCTCCTCCTCCTCCTCTCCTCCCGCTCTTCCCCTCCTCCTCCCCTCCTCCTCCCCTCCTCCCCTCCTCCCCTCCTCCTCCTCTCCTCCTCCTCCTCTTCCTCCCCTCCTCCTCCTCCGCTCTTCCTCTCCTCCTCCCCTCCTCCTCCTCCTCCTCTCCTCCGCTCTTCCTCTCCTCCTCCCCTCCTCCTCCTCTCCTCCTCCCCTCCTCCTCCCCTCCTCCTCCTCTCCTCCTCCCCTCCTCCTCCTCTCCTCCGCTCTTCCTCTCCTCCTCCCCTCCTCCTCCTCCCCTCCTCCTCCCCTCCTCCTCCTCTTCCTCTCCTCCTCCCCTCCTCCTCCTCCTCCTCTCCTCCGCTCTTCCTCTCCTCCTCCCCTCCTCCTCCTCTCCTCCTCCCCTCCTCCTCCCCTCCTCCTCCTCTCCTCCTCCCCTCCTCCTCCTCCTCCTCTCCTCCGCTCTTCCTCTCCTCCTCCCCTCCTCCTCTCCTCCTCCTCCCCTCCTCCTCTCCTCCTCCTCCTCCGCTCTTCCTCTCCTCCCCCCCTCCTCTCCTCCTCCCCCCCTCCTCCTCCTCCTCCTCCTCTCCTCCGCTCTTCCTCTCCTCCTCCCCTCCTCCTCCTCTCCTCCTCCCCTCCTCCTCCCCTCCTCCTCCTCTCCTCCTCCCCTCCTCCTCCTCTCCTCCGCTCTTCCTCTCCTCCTCCCCTCCTCCTCTCCTCCTCCTCCCCTCCTCCTCTCCTCCTCCTCCCCTCCTCCTCTCCCTCCTCCTCCTCCGCTCTTCCTCTCCTCCCCCCCTCCTCTCCTCCTCCCCCCCTCCTCCTCCCCTCCTCCTCCTCTCCTCCGCTCTTCCTCTCCTCCTCCTCCTCTCCTCCTCCTCCCCTCCTCCTCCCCTCCTCCCCTCCTCCTCCTCTCCTCCTCCCCTCCTCCTCCTCTCCTCTGCTCTTCCTCTCCTCCTCCCCTCCTCCTCTCCTCCTCCTCCCCTCCTCCTCTCCTCCTCCTCCTCCGCTCTTCCTCTCCTCCCCCCCTCCTCTCCTCCTCCCCCCCTCCTCCTCCTCCTCCTCCTCCTCCTCCTCTCCTCCGCTCTTCCTCTCCTCCTCCCCTCCTCCTCCTCTCCTCCTCCCCTCCTCCTCCTCTCCTCCTCCCCTCCTCCTCCTCTCCTCCGCTCTTCCTCTCCTCCTCCCCTCCTCCTCTCCTCCTCCTCCCCTCCTCCTCTCCTCCTCCTCCTCCGCTCTTCCTCTCCTCCCCCCCTCCTCTCCTCCTCCCCCCTCCTCCTCCCCTCCTCCTCCTCTCCTCCGCTCTTCCTCTCCTCCTCCTCCTCTCCTCCTCCTCCCCTCCTCCTCCTCTCCTCCTCCTCCTCCTCCTCTCCTCCTCCTCCCCTCCTCCTCCTCTCCTCTCAGCATACCTGCTCTAGCTGCCTTCTAGTTTCCCCCTTTGATTTGATTCTTCTGAAGATGTTTCACCTTCTATTGAATATAGGTCTCTGTTTATAGGTTTCTGCTAAGAGGCTTTACCCTGCACCTTGTATTGAATATAGGTCTCTGTTTATAGGTTTCTGCTAAGAGGCTTTACCCTGCACCTTGTATTGAATATAGGTCTCTGTTTATAGGTTTCTGCTAAGAGGCTTTACCCTGCACCTTGTATTGAATATAGGTCTCTGTTTATAGGTTTCTGCTAAGAGGCTTTACCCTGCACCTTGTATTGAATATAGGTCTCTGTTTATAGGTTTCTGCTAAGAGGCTTTACCCTGCACCTTGTATTGAATATAGGTCTCTGTTTATAGGTTTCTGCTAAGAGGCTTTACCCTGCACCTTGTATTGAATATAGGTCTCTGTTTATAGGTTTCTGCTAAGAGGCTTTACCCTGCACCTTGTATTGAATATAGGTCTCTGTTTATAGGTTTCTGCTAAGAGGCTTTACCCTGCACCTTGTATTGAATATAGGTCTCTGTTTATAGGTTTCTGCTAAGAGGCTTTACCCTGCACCTTGTATTGAATATAGGTCTCTGTTTATAGGTTTCTGCTAAGAGGCTTTACCCTGCACCTTGTATTGAATATAGGTCTCTGTTTATAGGTTTCTGCTAAGAGGCTTTACCCTGCACCTTGTATTGAATATAGGTCTCTGTTTATAGGTTTCTGCTAAGAGGCTTTACCCTGCACCTTGTATTGAATATAGGTCTCTGTTTATAGGTTTCTGCTAAGAGGCTTTACCCTGCACCTTGTATTGAATATAGGTCTCTGTTTATAGGTTTCTGCTAAGAGGCTTTACCCTGCACCTTGTATTGAATATAGGTCTCTGTTTATAGGTTTCTGCTAAGAGGCTTTACCCTGCACCTTGTATTGAATATAGGTCTCTGTTTATAGGTTTCTGCTAAGAGGCTTTACCCTGCACCTTGTATTGAATATAGGTCTCTGTTTATAGGTTTCTGCTAAGAGGCTTTACCCTGCACCTTGTATTGAATATAGGTCTCTGTTTATAGGTTTCTGCTAAGAGGCTTTACCCTGCACCTTGTATTGAATATAGGTCTCTGTTTATAGGTTTCTGCTAAGAGGCTTTACCCTGCACCTTGTATTGAATATAGGTCTCTGTTTATAGGTTTCTGCTAAGAGGCTTTACCCTGCACCTTGTATTGAATATAGGTCTCTGTTTATAGGTTTCTGCTAAGAGGCTTTACCCTGCACCTTGTATTGAATATAGGTCTCTGTTTATAGGTTTCTGCTAAGAGGCTTTACCCTGCACCTTGTATTGAATATAGGTCTCTGTTTATAGGTTTCTGCTAAGAGGCTTTACCCTGCACCTTGTATTGAATATAGGTCTCTGTTTATAGGTTTCTGCTAAGAGGCTTTACCCTGCACCTTGTATTGAATATAGGTCTCTGTTTATAGGTTTCTGCTAAGAGGCTTTACCCTGCACCTTGTATTGAATATAGGTCTCTGTTTATAGGTTTCTGCTAAGAGGCTTTACCCTGCACCTTGTATTGAATATAGGTCTCTGTTTATAGGTTTCTGCTAAGAGGCTTTACCCTGCACCTTGTATTGAATATAGGTCTCTGTTTATAGGTTTCTGCTAAGAGGCTTTACCCTGCACCTTGTATTGAATATAGGTCTCTGTTTATAGGTTTCTGCTAAGAGGCTTTACCCTGCACCTTGTATTGAATATAGGTCTCTGTTTATAGGTTTCTGCTAAGAGGCTTTACCCTGCACCCTATTCCCTATATAGTGCACTACTTTTGCTGTGCTTGGCCAGCCTGTGTTTTAACCTGTCCTCGAAACCTTCCGCCAGGAGGAGACAGTCGGGCGGAAGAGGACAAGAAAGTGGGGATTGATTATTCCACTATTAATATGGGATTGTAATGGTTGATTGATTGAATGAATGTATTTGGGGGTGGCAGGTGGCCTAGCGGTTAAGAGCATTGGACCAGTAACCAAAAAGTTGTTGGTTTCGAATCCCTGAGATGACTAGGTGACAAATCTGCCGATGTACCCTTGAGCAAGTCACTTAACCCTAATCGCTCCTGTAAAACGCTATGGATCAAGAGCATCTGCTAAATGACTCACATGTCCAATGTAAACCGTTGAAAGCTGCTGCAGTTGGAAGGAACCAACATTAAAGGCCGGTCTGATTATATACTTTATTATTGCATTGTGAAAGTGATAGAGAAGTTGAGGAATCTGTGGATACTGAACTGTTGACCTCTGCATGGAGGAAGACCAGTGTAAATGCACTTCTGACAGTGGGTGAGCAGAGAAGAGCAGTGCTTGGAAGTAGCATTGCAGCGTCCCTGTGAGCCTCAAGCCGACAGCTGCAACCAAGTTGCTGTTTACATCCCCCGCAGATTTAGAGAGAGAGAGAGAGAGAGCGAGATAGAGAGAGAAAAAAAACAACTTTTAGTCAGGTTTGTTATATTTGGCTATGTGGGGGAGTGAAGTCAAGCGTGCACCTGACACTTTCTTGGAGTGCTCATAGCGCGCTGTAGCATTGCCAAAACAATGATGTGATATAACGTGATACCATGGGAAAATAAAGGAAACGCACCAGAGAGATTCCACAGACAGGAGTGAAATTTAACGGACCCAATAACCGTCACAGCTCGCGCCACCGGAGACCGGATGGAATACAAACGGAATAGTCAACGAGTGACTCACCTTTTATACAGTCCGTTATTTATGGTGAGCGTGCGATCTGCTGTGCGCACAGCTCGCCAACACGTCAGATAACGGTCACCTTGTAGTCGCCTGTTAATGAAGAAGATCTTAAATGAGTCTGCTGAACAAACGTCGTTGAACTAACATGGACCCAAGATGAATTATGAGTTTGGGATATCGACTATGTGGGACTAGAGATGTGACCTCTTTATTTTTCCGAAGTCATGACAGTTATTAAGTAACCTAACGGAACATTCGACTAATCTCTCAAGGTGAGTTCAGTTCACAATAATTGAACAAATGAATATTTGAAGGATTAATATGCACAGTAGTTTTATGGATTATTGTTGTTTTTGGTGTCAGATGTAAAGACTGATAGCTTAATTATAACTTTTTGATAGCCCCTATCGTAGCCCCGCCCCGGGCCATGGCACTTTCAAAAAAAGTGCTTTCTTCCAATGTTGAACTGTGTGTGTCGGTGTGTTTGTGTGTGTGCGTGTACTTGTCACTCAGCCTGTGTTGTGAAAACCCAGCGCTATGTAGGCCAACCCACTTGGCTGTGCGTTACTATGGGAACCGTGGCCCTGGCTGGCGCAGGCTGAGTGGGCTGCTGAGGGCCATGCTGTGTATGTGTGTGTGTGCATTTTAGTGTTTGTATGTATGTGCGTGCGCGTGTGTGTGTGTGTGTGTGTGTGTGTGTGTTTGTGTATGAGCATCCAAGCAGTTAGAGATTGAGAAAGGACATTACATAATAATGATATATTTGTGAAATGAAAGATGTACCAGGAACAGTTAGTTCCCTCTAGCAGAAACTCATTCCACAGTCTCTTGTGGTCCAACACTGAATGATACACTGACTAAACAAGTGATAGCAAGAGACAGGCCATTTTGGTGCTGCGTTGTTGACATGATTCAGTAACAACGTTTTGCTTCTCTCTCCCTCCCTCTTCTTCTTCTTCTTCTTCTTAATTTCTCTCTATCTCAGATGGCCCTCAGTCCCGTCCTTCTCTTTCTCCTCTCTCTGATTGGCTGCGGCCACTCCCAGGATGACATCATCGACCCCGGCCTGGCCCCTCCCTCTCCTCTGGGTTGCGGTGTGAACGTGGACCCCTTCTACCGGACGTTGTGTGACCTGGAGTCTGTGTGGGGGGTGGTGTTGGAGGCCGTGGCCTGTGGTGGAGCCATCACCTCCCTGGTCCTCTCCGTGGTTCTCCTAGCCAAGCGCCACTCCATCCTTGACCCAGATCGGCGCTCCGGCCTGGGTCCTCTTCTCCTCCTGCTGGCCTCCCTCTTGGTTCTCTTCTCCCTGTCCCTGGTCTTCCTGGTGGGGCGTAACGAGGCCCTGTGTGTGGTCCGCCGGGTCCTCTGGGGCCCCCTGTTCGCCCTGTGCTTCTCCTGCCTCCTGGCCCAGGCGGTGCGGTTGAAGAGGCTGGTGTCTGGAAAGTCTAGCCCCAAAGGGAGCTCCCTGGCTGGGCTTGGCATGGCCCTGGCCCTGGTCCAGGGGATCATCTCTGGAGAGTGGCTGCTGCTGACAGTGGTGAGGGAGGGCCACGGGGCCTGCGACTACCCACCGGTAGACTTTGCCCTGGTTTGCAGCTACGCCCTGGGGCTGCTCCTGACGGCGCTGTGCCTCTCCCTGGCTGTGGTGCTGTGTGGAGGGGAAGGGGGAGGGGACGAGGCAGAGGAGGGGAGTGACGGAGGGTGCGAGCGGCGTTGGAAGTGCAACGCCGTATGGCTCTTCCTGTCCTGCCTGGCGTCCCTGTTGCTATGGGTCTCCTGGCTTGTGCTCTATCTCTATGGCGACGCAGCGTTGAGGGGGGCGTGGTTGGGTGGTGGGGAAGGGCGGCGAAAGGACTGGGAGGAGCCGGTGTTGGCGGTTGCCTTGGTGGCGCAAGGTTGGATCCTCCTGTTATTTCACGCTATCCCAGAAGCCCACCTGTGTCTGAGGGACCCGCCGGTCCCCAACCAGCAGGACTACTTTCACACCAGCCAACCCCTGCAGCCCTGCTTCCAACAGGAGGTGCCATTACCCACACACACCCTCACACACAGGCCCTGCGCAGATAACCAGACCTACTCTATCGAGGAACACAGCGCAGGTACACTGTGTGTGTGTGTGTGTGTGTGTGTGTGTGTGTGTGTGTGTGTGTGTGTGTGTGTGTGTGTGTGTGTGTGTGTGTGTGTGTGTGTGTGTGTTGGTTGTGTGAAAGGCTATGTGTGGGTTTGCAAATGTTTGTGTACATGCAAAAGATGTAAGTCCTAAATAGAATGATTGTCTACAGAAAAAAACGAACTAACGATTAACTAGTAACATCCCCTTGATTTGTGTTTGCTCTCTCCCTGGGTCGAGTCTCAGCACTGAGAGGTGGGTCGTACCATAACGGACATGGGGGGATGCGTCCTGGGATCCCCTTCAGAGGCCACATGTACCAGCCCACTGAGATGGCCCTGGTGATGAACGGAGGAACGGTTAGTGTGTCCTATCTCACACACACAAACACCCATGTTCATATTATATTTAAGCAATAAGGCCCGAGGGGGTGTGGTATATGGCCAATATACCATGGCTAAGGGCTGTTCTTAGAAACGGCGCAAACATTGGCCATATACCACAAACCCCCGAGGTGCCTTATTGCTATTATAAACTGGTTACCCACGTAATTAGAGCAGTAAAAATACATGTTTTGTCATACACGTGGTGTACGGTCTGATATACCCTGGCTGTCAGCCAATCAGCATTCAGGGCTTAAACCACCCAGTTTATAATATTATATTAATACATATTAACTCAACTACCTCTTACCCGTACACTGACTCGGTACCGGTGCTCATTGTATATAGCCTGTATATAGCATCGTTAATGTTATTTTAATGTCTTACTATTTTCTTTTGATCTATTTGCAAATGTTCTTACATTTTAACTGCATTGTTGGAAAAGGGATCACAAGTAAACATTTCATGGTAAAGTCTACACCTGTTGTATTCATGTGACAAATAAACATTTGATTTGATTTAACACACACACACACACACACACTAACCACTTGTCTGTCTGTAACAGATGCCTACCGCTCCGGTGAACTACACAGGGAGACAGCTGTGGTGAGAGGAGAACCTTGGAACCGGTCTCCACGGCAACACGGCATATTATGGTGCCGGAATGCTCCGGAATGTTTCCAATGTCACTCACAACCCCATCAATGCCTCTACCTCACCTCACCATTGACTGTACAAAGCACTGCAACAAGGAATCTACCCCTAGCCACAGATCTAGGATCAGCTCACACTAACTTTTTTTTATACACTTTGGTCATTGAGAGGAAAAGGGAAAAACTGATTTGAGATCAGTGCTCACAAGAAATGTCATTCCAGGATTGACTGCAGGAGATTCAGAGAAGGGTAACAAAGACATTGCCTCCCCCGTCTTAACCCATGCAGACTGGAATATATCCCCATTGATGATGATGAACGTCAAGCTCGCTCAGTGAACAGTTATCGTCTGCGCCCCAAATGGCACCGGCTCTGGTCAAAAGAAGTGCACTACATAGGAATAGAGTTCCATTTGGGATACAGAGATACAGACTTCTGTTTTTCTGTTAAATATTTTTTTGCTTTTCTGTTTTGTTGTTTTAAAAAGGGAGGGGGGGGGGGGAGCCTATATGACACACCAGGTACAGGAGAACAGTGATCACGTCCCAAATAGAACTCTATTGCCTATAAAGTGCACTACTGCTGGCCAGAGCCGTATGGTTCTGGTTCTGGTTGAAGCACTGCATTATAAGGAATAGGGCTCCATTCTGGAGGCATTCAGTATTTATGTAAATTCCATCCATCCACCGTGCTCACTAACCTCGCCTGCCCACTCATGTTCTCTACAGACTCTGTGTGACGAGTCTCAAATGGCATTCTATTTCCTATTTAGTGCGCTCATTTGGACCAGGATCCAAAGGGTTCTAAAGTAGTGCGCTATGTGGGGAATGGGGTGCCATTTGGGATGCGGAACACTAAGAGTTGCTCCTATTGATGATGCTTATATGACTCTATTAGATGTGTTGGGACACTAGTGTTTTTTCGAAGACTGTCAGCTTTGTGTTCGGTCCACCAGAGTTGTTGTGATCCGGCACTTTATTATTAAGCTAATCTCTGCTATTTGGGATATAACGTTCGTGTGGCATATTTCTATGGTGAATGTTACGGTGGTGAAATTGAATTTATTATTGGTGTCACAGACGAGTACTGTATTTTTGTTGGTGTGGTTCTATGATATCAGTAGTTTTGTTTTTGGGGTTGTTTGTAACACATTTTGAGAGTTTTTAACAGGGAGTGCAATATCAGTATGATTATATGGCAGAATATACAGTATATGAATTAATGGTAGGATCTGCACCTCATACTAACGTTATATATTTCAGAGACTTCTTCTTTGCTCTTTGCGTGTTTTATCTCCCAACACCTGAACAGTGAGACACCCCCTTGTCCTTGATTGGACTAATCTGCTGCCTCTTAATCCCTATGGTGCTCTAACCTTGGAATTACCCATTTAGGGAAACTGATAGGGGGGATTGGTATTAGTGGCTTTACAGTGACCAGTCGTGTACTCCTGTATAAGGCTATTTATTATATGATCATCCTATGTCCTGATACAGAGGAGGGCTTGGTTGCATGTCTCTTAAACACAATTCTCACACAAAACTCAATGAAATAAAATATAGATTATAGATGAAAGATGAAACTGTTTGGATCGACATAATATTGAGGTGTCTGTAGAAGGCTTTGTAGCATGCAAACTTGAAGGCAGAAACATTTCTATATTAAACTGTTTGGAAGGTTTATTTTGCTTCTATCTAAAATGACAGATTGTTTGCGTTTTAACATGATATGCCTTGCGGCAGCCGTGTTGTCGTGGTAATGATAGTATGTAGCATGGAAAGCCTAAAACAGAAAAGGTTCCAAATCTTGTAGGTTTAGGGCTTCTATCTATCTCTGGTAAAAGCCACTGGCACGGTAAGTGACAGTTCTAATGAGCTACAGGCGTTGCTAGGGAGCATCCTGAATGGCATCCCGGTCAAAAGTAGTCCACTATATAGGGAATAGGATGCCATACTGGACACACCCAACGTAACGGCTAGGCTACAGCACCCTAACGCCCTCTGCTGTGGGTTACAGAGTCTCTATAGACGGCTAGGCTACAGCACCCCAACACCCTCAGCTGTTGGTGACAGAGTCTCTTTGGGTCAGCCAACGTAACGGCTAGGCTACAGCACCCTAACTCCCTCTGCTGTGGGTTACAGAGTCTCTTTGGGTCAGCCAACGTAACGGCTAGGCTACAGCACCCTAATGCCCTCTGCTGTGGGTTACAGAGTCTCTATAGATGGCTAGTCTACAGCACCCTAACGCCCTCTGCTGTGGGTTACAGAGTCTCTATAGACGGCTAGGCTACAGCACCCTAACGCCCTCTGCTGTGGGTTACAGAGTCTCTATAGACGGCTAGGCTACAGCACCCTAACGCCCTCTGCTGTTGGTGACAGAGTCTCTATAGACGGCTAGGCTACAGCACCCTAACGCCCTCTGCTGTGGGTGACAGAGTCTCTATAGACGGCTAGGCTACAGCACCCTAACGCCCTCTGCTGTTGGTTACAGAGTCTCTTTGGGTCAGCCAACGTAACGGCTAGGCTACAGCACCCCAACACCCTCTGCTGTTGGTTACAGAGTCTCTTTGGGTCAGCCAACGTGACAGCTAGGTTACAGCACCCCAACGCCCTCTGCTGTGGGTTACAGAGTCTCTTTGGGTCAGCCAACGTAACGGCTAGGCTACAGCACCCTAACGCCCTCTGCTGTGGGTTACAGAGTCTCTTTGGGTCAGCCAACGTAACGGCTAGGCTACAGCACCCCAACGCCCTCTGCTGTGGGTTACAGAGTCTCTATAGATGGCTAGTCTACAGCACCCTAACGCCCTCTGCTGTGGGTTACAGAGTCTCTATAGACAGCTAGGCTACAGCACCCTAACGCCCTCTGCTGTGGGTTACAGAGTCTCTATAGACGGCTAGGCTACAGCACCCTAACGCCCTCTGCTGTGGGTTACAGAGTCTCTTTGGGTCAGCCAACTAGGCTAGGCTACAGCACCCTAACGCCCTCTGCTGTTGATTACAGAGTCTCTTTGGGTCAGCCAACGTAACGGCTAGGCTACAGCACCCTAACGCCCTCTGCTGTTGATTACAGAGTCTCTTTGGGTCAGCCAACGTAACGGCTAGGCTACAGCACCCTAACGCCCTCTGCTGTTGGTGACAGAGTCTCTTTGGGTCAGCCAACGTAACGGCTAGGCTACAGCACCCTAACGCCCTCTGCTGTTGGTGACAGAGTATCTTTGGGTCAGCCAACGTAACGGCTAGGCTACAGCACCCTAACGCCCTCAGCTGTTGGTGACAGAGTCTCTTTGGGTCAGCCAACGTAACGGCTAGGCTACAGCACCCTAAAGCCCTCTGCTGTTGGTTACAGAGTCTCTTTGGGTCAGCCAACGTAACGGCTAGGCTACAGCACCCTAATGCCCTCTGCTGTTGGTGACAGAGTCTCTTTGGGTCAGACAACGTAACGGCTAGGCTACAGCACCCCAACACCCTCTGCTGTTGGTGACAGAGTCTCTATGGGTCAGCCAACGTAACGGCTAGGCTACAGCACCCTAACGCCCTCTGCTGTGGGTTACAGAGTCTCTTTGGGTCAGCCAACGTAACGGCTAGGCTACAGCACCCTAATGCCCTCTGCTGTTGGTGACAGAGTCACTAGAGGTTTTTAATGTCACGTGCACAAGGACAGTAAAATGCATGTAATGCCCAGCTGTAAGCCCGACCATGCAGTAATCAATAACAATGTAAATCTGAGAATAACAAGGTAGAACAAAAACACACAGTAAATACAAGGTAGAACAACAACACACAGTAAATACAAAATAAGAAGAACATGATAAAGTAAGTAAACATACTATATACAGGGTCAGTACCATATTATAATGTACAGGGATACTGGATCTATAGAGGTAGATATGTATAGGGGTAAACATACTATATACATTGTCAGTTCCAGTACCATATTATAATGTACAGGGATACTGGATCTATAGAAGTAGATGTGTATAGGGGTAAACATACTATATACAGGGTCAGTTCCATATTATAATGTACAGGGATACTGGATCTATAGAGGTAGATATGTATAGGGGTAAACATACTATATACATTGTCAGTTCCAGTACCATATTATAATGTACAGGGATACTGGATCTATAGAAGTAGATGTGTATAGGGGTAAACATACTATATACAGGGTCAGTACCATATTATAATGTACAGGGATACTGGATCTATAGAGGTAGATGTGTATAGGGGTAAACATACTATATACAGGGTCAGTTCCAGTACCATATTATAATGTACAGGGATACTGGATCTATAGAGGTAGATATGTATAGGGGTAAACATACTATATACAGGGTCAGTACCATATTATAATGTACAGGGATACTGGATCTATAGAAGTAGATGTGTATAGGGGTAAACATACTATATACAGGGTCAGTACCATATTATAATGTACAGGGATACTGGATCTATAGAGGTAGATATGTATAGGGGTAAACATACTATATACAGGGTCAGTACCATATTATAATGTACAGGGATACTGGATCTATAGAGGTAGATATGTATAGGGGTAATGTGACTAGGTGTCAGGATATATGATAAACAGAACAGCAACAGTGTATATGATGATTTTATATGAGTCGGCGTGCGTGTGTGTAGAGTCAGTATAAATGTATGTTGTGTGTGAGCAAATTATGGAGTGAGTGTTTGCCCACACTGCATGGCTGCATCCCACATGGGAGCTCCGGTCAAAAGTAGTGGAGCAATAAGCACGTGAGCTTTTCAGAGCTCTGCAGCTTGATTGGATATGTTTTGTTGTTCTGCACGTTTTTGAGAGAGAGAACCACACACACAGCATATGAGAGAGCGAGAAAGATAAAGACAAATACGACGTGTGAAGAAGGGAGAGAATCAGGAGATAGGAGAGGAACAGGAGATAGGAGAGGAACAGAAGGAGCGTGCCGTTGAGCTTTGTTGCTATAGACACACGAGGACGATCACTAGAAGAGAATCTGACAGTATTTCCGGGTCAAGGAGCAGTGCAGTACTGGTGTACACACGTTTCCACGTGAGTCTTAAAAGTAAGTCAACTTTAATGCCGTTATTTGTAAATATGAAATGAGGAAGCGTTCAGGTAGTCTTCCAGCTAATTGCTGTGTTGACCCGTTGCAAAGTGTGTTATCACCGGTGACGGGTTATTTGGCCAACTAACATGGCAAGCTAGCTAACCCTAACACCCCATGCACACATTCAATCGATGCCGCTTGCTAGCATAACTTGACTTACACTGATCAAGCTGTTTTGTAAACTACATTATAACCTAGGCAAATAGACTGGTAAATGTTATTGTTTTGTATAACTTACCTGCGTTAACTGGACTGGATGTGTTTGCTTCTGCAGACGGCTTTTCATGACGAAGTGGTTTTCGTGTCCGAGAAGACAGGAAGATACAACACCGTGGAAAAGGTCTTTATTGATCAGGTAGCTAACGTTAGATGAGATCACCATAAAATAAATCACATTATCAATTGATCAAATCACATAAACAACAATCATTATCAATTGATCACCAGTCAGTGTATGTGAATCACTGATTTTAAGACGCCTTCCTCCACATGTGCTGGGATTGGCTGCCAATTTGGATAGACAACCTATGAAACATAGTACTTTAGCCAACATCTACTGTAAAAGTTTACTGTTAGTTTTTAATCCGGGCTTTATCCCCTGTAGGCTCAACGTCTGGCCCTTCAGAGGGAGATAGACAAGGAGTCCCAGTCCACGGTTTCAGTCAGATCGCTGGTTTGTATCTGGTTCTGTGTTGCTCTCCAACATGACACTGACTGCATCCCAAATGCCACCATATCCCCTATTTAGTGCACCACCTTTGAACCAGGACACATTGGGTCAGAAGAAGTGCACTATATAGAAAATAGGGTTTAATTTAGGACACACACTGTCAATATCAATATTGTGTCCATTTTAAACTGAAAATGCATTCTCTACAATGTCCTTGGAAGTGACTGCTTCTTTCAAACAGATCCATATTGTGGGATGTTTATTTTTCTCAGATGGTCCAAGCCGACACAGGCAACAGGATGGTTACCATGAAGAAGACGAACAAGAAGAGTGGGAAGGACACCCACGCTGAGGATGAGATCTCAGAAAACACTTCCATAAACCAGGGGAATAACGAAGGAGTGAAGAAGAAAAAGAAGACGAAAGTAGAGACTCTGGTAGAAGAAGAGCGGGTGTCCAATGGGGAATGGGGGAATACGGAAGGAGAGCAGGAGAAACAGAAAGGAAAGAAGAAGAAGAAGTTATCGTCTGAGACTGACACCAACGGTGAGGAAGTCATGACTAATGGAAATGACGGAGGAGGGTGCGGCCAGGAGAAGAAGAAGAAGCAAAAAGGTGTTAACACTGTTAAAACGGAGCTAGAGACAGAACACAGTGGATTAAAGGACGAGAAAGGAGTTGTGGAAAATGGGCAGAAGCTGAAAAAAAAGAAGCGCTCTCAGGCAGAAGAGCCAGAGATCAGCGTTGTCAAGGTAGAGGAAGGAGAGGTGATAGAAATAAAGAAAGGCAAGAAAAAGAAGGGAAAAACAGAGGAAGAAAATAAAGTGAAAAAGATCCCTAAAGTTACTGAACCAACTGAGAGTCAGGAGGAGGAAGAGGGGGAGACGAAGAAGAAGAAGAAGGGTAAGAAGAAGAAGGGTAAGAAGAGAGCAGTCGCTGAGAAAGGAGAGACAAAAGAGAAAGAGTGCGGAGAGGCAGAGAAAGAAGTGGTAGTAAAGAAGAAGAAGAAGAAGAAGGGAGCTGAGGCTACAGTAGCAGTACAGCAGGAGGAACAGAATAACACCAAGAAGAAGAAGAAGAAACCCAAGTCCTCCAGCAGCGCTGCAGACACCACCATGGACACGGAGACGGAGAGAAAGGAGAAGAAGAATAAACCCAAGTCCTCCAGCAGCGCTGCAGACACCACCATGGACACGGAGACGGAGAGAAAGGAGAAGAAGAGAAAGGCCTCTGCACTAACAGAGGAGGAGGATGTGTTGGACAAGCGGAAGCCCAAACATATGAAAAGGGTGGATATGACAGATGTGGAGGACGGAGAGAGCGAGGGAAGGAAAAAGAAGGTGAAGAAGAGCTCCTCTGAGATAGAGACAGAAATGGAGGACAGCACCCCTCACCAGAAAGGGAAGAAGGTTATGACGAAGGGGAAAAAGAAGATAAAGGTGGAGAGCTGCGACCCTGAATACCAGGAGGTGAGTTAAAGGGGTTAAGGGTCAGAGGTGAGGAGGTTATCAAATCATGGGTCTCCTTCAGCAGGGTACAACGTTGTGGAACGTTCAGATAGACATATATGATGTAGAACAAACATGTCTCTCTGACATGTAGAATGAGGAATCATGTCGGCTCTATTCCTGACATTTCTATCTGAAATGGTCAACAATGTTTGCTTCTGGAAGGTGGCCCTGATTCTAGAGCCATTTGAAAGGTCCTTGTTGAAAGTATTGTAAAAACCAATGCTCTGACCCGCACCCAGAATGCTGGAGGTGCCGACTAACAGAATAGTTAACTGTTAAATGAATATATGGATAAATGGATAAAACAGTGTTGACTTTCTTACTTAATTGTTTCTACTTAAAGGTATTAAAACGCTGACAGTATCAGTCTGTAGTTGTCTGATATGTTGTTTTGCTCCAACCCCCCAGAGGGACCAGACGGATGTGGTTTTCCTGTCAGAGACCAGGGGAAACGCCTTCGAGATCAATATTGATCAGGTAGATCGCTAACGACCCATTAGATCTATTTGGATCCTGTGAATCCCACTTGCCAGTCAGTCCACCAATCCAACTCTGTCACTGTGAGAAAGAGAGATGTAATTTCTTCCTGGTCTGAATTAAACATTGTATATTGATTCTGTAACTATTTATAAATAAATTATGAATTCATTATATTATACAAATGCTTATTAGTGAATGCTGTTGTTTGACTGCAGCATTGTGTTTAATCAATGACATGTTGGACACACCAACCAATATAAATGCTCTATACTGATTAAGTAATCCCCTCTGACTGTAATAATATACATGGCGCTAGAAGCATCCGAGGACATTAAGCTGGACTGTGTGTGGCTCTGGCTCCAGAGTGGCCCATGGTGCCTGGTCTGTGACAGGGATACTCCCCAAGTGATTGCAAAGTGATTCTGCTGTTGTTCCAATAATCAGATCTTTTGCCAATAACTGGTCAAAAAATCAAATGGGCAGCCATTGAAGCACACGTGGATTTGAGTATTTTAATCTTTTAGACTAGGAGTACAGTAAATAGAATCACCAACCACATGTTATAGACTATAGAGTATATGTTGTGTACTATATAACATGGACTATACAGTATATGGTGTGTACTATATAACATGGACTATACAGTATATGGTGTGTACTATATAACATGGACTATACAGTATATGTTGTGTACTATACAGTATATGGTGTGTACTATATAACATGGACTATAGAGTATATGTTGTGTACTATATAACATGGACTATACAGTATATGGTGTGTACTATATAACATGGACTATACAGTATATGGTGTGTACTATATAACATGGACTATACAGTATATGTTGTGTACTCTATAACATGGACTATACAGTATATGTTGTGTACTATACAGTATATGTTGTGTACTATATAACATGGACTATAGAGTATATGTTGTGTACTATATAACATGGACTATAGAGTATATGTTGTGTACTATATAACATGGACTATACAGTATATGGTGTGTACTATATAACATGGACTATACAGTATATGTTGTGTACTATATAACATGGACTATACAGTATATGTTGTGTACTCTATAACATGGACTATACAGTATATGTTGTGTACTCTATAACATGGACTATACAGTATATGGTGTGTACTATATAACATGGACTATAGAGTATATGTTGTGTACTATATAACATGGACTTGAGAGTATATGTTGTGTACTCTATAACATGGACTATACAGTATATGGTGTGTACTCTATAACATGGACTATAGAGTATATGTTGTGTACTCTATAACATGGACTATACAGTATATGGTGTGTACTATATAACATGGACTATACAGTATATGTTGTGTACTATATAACATGGACTATAGAGTATATGGTGTGTACTCTATAACATGGACTATAGAGTATATGTTGTGTACTCTATAACATGGACTATACAGTATATGGTGTGTACTATATAACATGGACTATACAGTATATGTTGTGTACTATATAACATGGACTATAGAGTATATGTTGTGTACTCTATAACATGGACTATACAGTATATGTTGTGTACTATACAGTATATGTTGTGTACTATACAGTATATGTTGTGTACTATATAACATGGCCTTCATATAAAACGATGGTCCTATTATATTCCATAGGGGAGACGCCTGGCCCTGCAGAATGAGATCGACCAGAAGTCCAATCCAGTCCAACTCAAAGCAGCACCGGTACCATCGGTCAGTACTCTTATGATGTCAGGACACCAAGGTGTATCCCGACTCTTCTCTGAAACAAATCATTATGTCGAATATAAATATAACAAACCGTGTTCTTCTTCCCTTCCAGGGTTTGGGCCAGTGGGGCACCGCCCAGTTTGACAGTTCCGACCAACATAGTAAGTTCCTGCGGTTGATGGGTGGCTTCAAGAAGAGCGGGCAGCCAATAGCAGCGAGCGGTGCGACGGGAGGGTGGGCCAACATGGCGCTGACTAAAGACGGACAGCAGAGCTTGCAGCAAGGCCTACTGGGGGAGTTTGAGCGCGCTCAGTCGCGCCGCATGGACTTCACGGGAAGGGGGGCGGGACTTGGGTTCTCGGCGCCGTCCAATAAGAAGTTCTCGATTGACATCAACACAACCCGATCGGTGCGCTTCGATGACTGAGTCGGGACGGACCCTTGAGTGTGCGTGTCTAGCATCCAAAATGGATTTGGATGAGTGTGTGTGTGTACCTTTTCTCTTGCAGGGTCTTGGGAGTGTCTGTCGGTGAATGTGGTGTGTATGAATGTATATACAGTACCAGTCAGTAGTTTGGACACACCTACTCATTCCAGGGTTTTTCTTTATTTTTACTATTTTCTACATTGTAGAATAATAGTGAAGACATCAAAACTATGAAATATGAAATAACACATATGGAATCATGTACTAACCAAAAAATCTAAATATATTTTATATTTGAGATTCTTCAAAGTAGCCACCCTTTGCCTTGATGACAACTTTGCACACTTTTGGCAAATATATTTTGATTTGATATTTATACTTTTTTGTTGGTTACTACATGATTCCATATGTGTTATTTCATAGTTTTGATGTCTTCACTGTCATTCTACAATGTAGAAAACAGTCAAAATAAAGAAAAATCCTGAAATGAGGTGTGTCCAAACTTTTGACTGGTAACAAAAATATAAATGCAACAATTTTGATGATTTTAATGAGTTAGTTATAAAGAAATCAGAAATAAATGCATTGGGCCCTAATCTATAGATTTCACATGACTGGGCAGGGGTGCAGCCATGGATGGGTCTGTGAGGGCATAGGCCCACCCACTGGGGAGCCAGGTCCAGCCAATCAGAAAAGGCTTTTCCCCACAAAAAGGTTTTATTACAGATAGAAATACTCAGTTTTATCAGCTGTCCGGGTGGATGGTCTCAGACGATCCCGCAGGTGAAGAAGACTGAACGTCGAGGTCCTGGGCTGGCTTGGTTACACGAGGTCTGTGGTTGTGAGGCCGTTTGGACGTGCTGCCAAATTCCCGAAAATGACATTGGAGGCGGCTTATGGTAGAGAAATGAACATTCAAATCTTTGGCAACAGCTCTGGTGGACATTCCTGCAGTCAGGATGCCAATTGCACACACCCTCAGAACTTCATCTGTGGCATTGTGTTGTGAGAAACCCGCACGTTTTAGAGTGGCCTTTTGTCCCCAGCACAAGGTGCACCTGTGTAATGATCATGCGGTTTAATCCGCTTCTTGATATGCCACACCTGTCAAGTGGATGGATTATCTTGGCAGAGGAGAAACGCTCACTAACATGGATGTAAACATATGTGTGCACAATGAGATAAATAACATGTGTGTATGGAACATTTCTGGGATCTTTTATTTCAGCTCATGAAACATGGGACCAACACATTCATATTTTTGTTCAGTGTATAGGAGTACTGTGTGACATAAAGCTGCACCTATACACCTGTGGTATCAATGAGAGCAGAGCTGTGTGTGTTTCTGCCTTCTGACTGGTCCAGTATGTGATGCTTCCTGGCTGTATGATATGAGAAGGTTGTTAGCGTCCTGAATGGCACCCTACATAGTGCACTACTTTTGACCAGTGGGCCCTGTAGTGCACTATATAGGTAATAGTCTAGTACGGTCAACTAATGCCTTAACTGAACATGACATGATAAAAACTGGCAGTTGATAAGCTGTCAATTAGACACATTTAAACAGCATAGAATTGTTTTACACACAGTCAACAAATGGACATGCTGAATGATGGTCAGTTGGGGCTCTCTTATATAAAGGATTTCATTTTTTTTTTAAAAAGACATCTTTAAAATGAACCTTTCTGATAACAGGTGAATAACATTGGAACAGGGTGAGTAGTTCATACATTATACACTTTATTTGACTCCTAAAAACACATGTGCCTCTGCTGACAAGTACAGGAAGAAATGAGACGAAGAAACAACAGAAATATTGTTTTGAAACGACAGAAGAAACACCTCTTGGAGAGAACCAACCAGACATCTCCGTTTCTCTGACTTGGTGCAGAAAGGTCCACGTGGTCGTATGAGTCCAACGGTGCCGCCACAAAACGACACTTTCAATTCCAGCTCTTCCCTTCAACATCCCAACTGTTAGCCGTCTAAGGCCCAATCCCAAATCAAGCACTACTTCACTAGCGTGTAGGGTTTAAGGGTCCATTTGGAATTGGGCCTGTCTGTACTGGTGACTGTCACCCCAGGGCTGTGGTCTGATTCTATAACTCATTCACTACCCCTCATGGATTTAAAAGGAAAGGACTGGTGGAAGAGAGATGCTAGTAAATCCATGGGGGGGGATACATGAGAGCACAGTTCAGGGAGAAGGGTATGGGATCAGAAGGTGACCCCGGATCAGAAGGTGACCCCAGATGTTATTTATTCCTGCTTCTAAAGGGCTAGTATTGTAGCCCAGTAGATTCCTCCCTCTACAACCTACAGCAAGGCAGCATTTCTCTCTCACCTGGTTCTACAAGGCTACAGTAGAGGTGCAGGCTTTTATTCCAGTCCAGCACTAACGAGACTGAGTCAGCCAATCAAGGCCCCAGTGATCAGTTGAATCAGGTGTCCTAGTGCTGGGTTGGAACAAAATCCTGCACCTCTACTGTAGCCCTCCAGAACCCGGAGGGAAAAAAATGCTGCCTTGCTGTAGGTTGTAGAGGGAGGAATCTACTGTTGAGGTATCCCTCCTGAAAATAAGGCTGTGTGTGTGTCGAGGTATCCCCCCTGAACACAAGGCTCTGTGTGTGTGTGTGTGTGTGTCAGGTCAATGACCTGTGTACTATATAAGCATCATGTCCAAGCATCTGTACATGACCTCTAAAATATTTTGGTCCTTTGTACACACAATGCATCGTTCACAATCCAAGTGTGAGTGTGTTTGTCTCTCTATCAGAGATATGGAAGCTGTGTGTTTCTTGAGGAAGGGAAAGGGGTCCCTGCCGGGGGGGGCTGGAGGGGTGCACGCCACCCACTGGTCCCTGCTCAGGCCTGCAGGTACTCAGGTTGCACCCTGGCCACCTTGCGGAACTCTTTGGCGTGTGTCCGTGGGCACTGCATCTCACACCAGCTGATAGGCACCATCTGGGCTCCTGAGAGGAGGGAAACAGAAATATACTACTGATAGACACCATCTGGACTCCTGAGTGGAGGGAAACAGAAATATACTACTGATAGTCACCATCTGGGCTCCTGAGAGGAGGGAAACAGAAATATACTACTGATAGACACCATCTGGGCTCCTGAGAGAAGGGAAACAGAAATATACTACTGATAGACACCATCTGGACTCCTGAGAGGAGGGAAACAGAAATATACTACTGATAGACACCATCTGGACTCCTGAGTGGAGGGAAACAGAAATATACTACTGATAGTCACCATCTGGGCTCCTGAGAGGAAGGAAACAGAAATATACTACTGATAGACACCATCTGGGCTCCTGAGAGAAGGGAAACATAAATATACTACTGATAGACACCATCTGGGCTCCTGAGAGGAGGGAAACAGAAATATACTACTGATAGACACCATCTGGACTCCTGAGTGGAGGGAAACAGAAATATACTACTGATAGACACCATCTGGGCTCCTGAGAGAAGGGAAACAGAAATATACGACTGATAGACACCATCTGGGCTCCTGAGAGGAGGGAAACAGAAATATACTACTGATAGACACCATCTGGGCTCCTGAGAGGAGGGAAACAGAAATATACGACTGATAGACACCATCTGGGCTCCTGAGAGGAGGGAAACAGAAATATACTACTGATAGACACCATCTGGGCTCCTGAGAGAAGGGAAACAGAAATATACTACTGATAGACACCATCTGGGCTCCTGAGAGGAGGGAAACAGATATATACTACTGATAGACACCATCTGGACTCCTGAGAGGAGGGAAACAGAAATATACTACTTGACAAAAGTGTCAGTTGGTTTCAGTTAACCAAGGCTTGTGTTAAGGAGGGTAACCTAGGGTTAAGGACAGCCCCGGGCTAAGAACAGCAGTGTTGTTGTCATGTGACCAGTCTCACCTGCTTCACTGTGGGCTACCACCACCCCCAGCTCGTTCTCTGCTGTGGTCAACAGGTAGTTGGACTGGACGTCTCCCAGGGAGATCTGGGGGTCAGGAGGTTAAAGGGCAACACTTGGAAGGGCACAGAATCAGTCATCTTGATCACATAATGAGTAGTTATTTGGGATGCAAGGTGATTCATAGATCAGTGGTTTTGTGCGTTCTGTCTGGCTGATTTCGAACATTCACAATTGAACATTTAAGCAATATGGTGAAAGCTACACTGCACTAAGGGAATAGAACCAGCCCAACATCAGTCACTGGTTGACTGTCCCTGTGTTACTACCTAGTTACTGAACTGGAAAGACTGTCGAAAGGAAGGATACGACTTTAGCCAGGACGATGTCTCCAGGACGGAAGCTTTTATACGTCTCCACCTGCAACAGAGGTCAAAGGTTATAGTGGTTCCCAGTCTATTACAATTAAAAAACGAGCTAAGACGGTATGACGTCATGACAAACAGTAACCGACGGTATGACGTCATGATAAACAGTAACAGACGGTATGACGTCATGATAAACGGTAACAGACGGTATGACGTCATGATAAACAGTAACAGACGGTATGACGTCATGATAAACAGTAACAGACGGTATGACGTCATGACAAACAGCAACAGACGGTATGACGTCATGATAAACGGTAACAGACGGTATGATATTTCATGATAAACAGTAACAGACGGTATGATATTTCATGATAAACAGTAACAGACGGTATGACGTCATGATAAACAGTAACAGACGGTATGACGTCATGACAAACGGTAACAGACGGTATGACGTCATGATAAACAGTAACAGACGGTATGATATTTCATGATAAACAGTAACAGACGGTATGATATTTCATGATAAACAGTAACAGACGGTATGACGTCATGATAAACCGTAACAGACGGTATGACGTCATGACAAACAGTAACAGGCGGTATGACGTCATGACAAACCGTAACAGACGGTATGACGTCATGACAAACAGTAACAGGCGGTATGACGTCATGACAAACAGTAACAGGCGGTATGACGTCATGACAAACAGTAACAGACGGTATGCCGTCATGATAAACAGTAACAGACGGTATGACGTCATGACAAACAGTAACAGGCGGTATGACGTCATGACAAACAGTAACAGGCGGTATGACGTCATGACAAACAGTAACAGACGGTATGCCGTCATGATAAACAGTAACAGGCGGTATGACGTCATGACAAACAGTAACAGACGGTATGACGTCATGATAAACAGTAACAGACGGTATGACGTCATGACAAACAGTAACAGGCGGTATGACGTCATGATTAACAGTAACAGGCGGTATGACGTCATGATAAACAGTAACAGGCGGTATGACGTCATGATAAACAGTAACAGACGGTATGACGTCATGATAAACAGTAACAGGCGGTATGACGTCATGATAAACAGTAACAGACGGTATGACGTCATGATTAACAGTAACAGACGGTATGACGTCATGATTAACAGTAACAGACGGTATGACGTCATGATTAACAGTAACAGATGGGTCTATATGATTCAAACAGTGGGGGAACTTTAGATTGATTCAAAAACATACCCTGTCTTTTTCTGTTGCTCGTACATCTTCTTTCCTGTGTATATTTGTGTAGTAAACAGTAGATTAGTTTTGATCAGATTTGAAGGTTATGGCATCCTGTTCTCTATATAGTCCCAAATGGCACCCTATTCCCTATATAGTCCCAAATGGCACCCTATTCCCTATATAGTCCCAAATGGCACCCTATTCCCTATATAGTCCCAAATGGTATCCTATGTAGTGTACTACTTGTGACCAGAGCCCATAGGTTGCCATCTGGACCCCAGACAAAAGTAGTGCACTGAATAGGGACTAGAGTGGCATTTGGGACACTCCATGAGAATAACAGTAATAAGACAATCCCTGTTACCGGATGGTTCCTCTAAAACGGTCCTTCAGTGGCGTGGAACCAACGTAGAGGATGTGGACCTTGGCAAACCTGGGGTTGATACAGGTCACCTGGACAGGAAGGGAGACCGATCAGGGCGGTTATCAATGAGGTTAAACACACACACACACACCTATTGTTGAGAGCTTGGATCAGTGACAAGAGCACCTCACCTCATCTATCAATCCTCAAAAGTACTCTGTCTGGTTTAATCCAGGTGATGTGGTGCTAAAAAGCTGTGCACGTGGGTCTACAACAACTACCAGGGTGTACAAGAAGTGGACACGCGCACGTCAAGGGCCCTCCAAACCTCACCTTACAGGTCACTATGGCTCCTACATCTGGTAGTAGCTGAGCCTCGGTTTCTCTCACCACCGAGATGACTGGTAGCTGCAGACACACACACACACACACACACACACACACACACGACTGAAGTGTCAATGTAAAGACAAGGAAGGATTAAGGTGTGAACATGTTACATTTCGTTCCCACAACACTGCATAATTCCTCAGGGGTTCCAAGTGAACAAACCTGGAGTGGTTTCTCTACTTCCAGGAATGTTACACAATAAATAACCATTGACGTGAGTCCCACACCCAAACCCAGCCCCAACTGCTTTCCCCCATGCCAATAAACCAGCCACTCCCCTCTAATCCCCTCCTCCTCCTTTCACCTCCTCTCATCGTCCCTCCCCGTCACACTTCTGATCACACCTCATAAATCACATTTCATTTCAAAGCAGACACTCTTATCCAGAGCAATTTCCAGTTAGTTTTTTCCAACTAAGGTAGGTGATCCCGTGCAGCTCAGTTGGTAGAGCATGGTGCTTGGAACGCCTGGGTTGTGGGTTTGATTCCCACGAGGGACCAATATCAAAACAGATGCACTCAAGTCGCTCTGGAGAAGTGTGCTAAATTAGTCAAATTATTAAAAAATGTAAGACAACCACATATCACAGTCACAAGAAGTAAAACCCCTCAATAAAGCAGCTATAATCAGCACTAGTCACAAAAAGACAAGTGTTGTTAGTGCTTAAAAAACCAGCGCAACAGGGGTGTGTTCATTAGTGGCAGACTGTAGCAAAATGTTTGGCTGTTTAGTGTTTACTCTAGGAAACAAACGGAATGGGGAGGAAACTACCTGAATTTGTCCAATAGAAACTAGTTTTTTATGCAAAAGGTTTTTAAGTAAATATTTAGCAAGAGACCAAATGTTTTGTGTTCTGTGACTAATGAATACACCCTGGTACACCCTGTTGTCCCCGTCTCACCTCCTCTCCTTCGTTCTTCCTGAGTACATAGCCTGCTAGCGAGGAGTAGATGTAGCCGTGTCGTAGGTACACCCCAGTACCGGGCATACAGTCTTCTGTGCTGCATAGCCTATCACCTGCAGGGAGAGAGAGATGTATACACACACAGGGAGAGAAACATTTGAACTTTTCGCAGATATCCAGAGACTTACAGTCGCTGCTTTCAACTAAGGTAGATAAGACAACCACTATCATTACCAGACAGACAGACAGACAGAGGTAGAGAGACAGACATGTTTTGTGTAAACAGAGTCCTGCTGATCTATCACATTTCCAATAGTAGAATATAATAATAGTCTGACAAAAACCATCAGAATCGCTAAATCACTCAAGAGTTTCTCGTCCCAGTTCCTGACAAACATATGCGTAAATCAAACGACAATCAAAATAAATCACTGCCCTTATAGTTGACATTTCACTGACATTTAGCCGACATGAGAAGTCCCCGGGGTTAATTCAACATTTGCACGTAGAGTCCATCAAAACAAGAGATGGAACGCTTGGAATTAGTGGGCTCCCCGTTCGCTCCTCCCGGAGGCGGTGGGCAGGGCACTTAAAAAATTTGATGTCTTCTAGGTACTTTTCAAGCCCAACATCGCTAGCTAGACCCCACAATCTCGTAATTTAGCAAACGATGTCATGCCTTGTACCAAGTGACTATGCATTGCGTTTGTATTTCACATAATGTGGAATAAATACACTAGGTTAGGTCACGCTAGTTAGCTAGAAAACAGTAAAATAGACTGAGTTAGTTAGCTACCTAGCTAGGCTAGAACGTAAACGAGCATGTGGTGGCACAGCACGCATTTCCCGTGCTAGAAAGCTATAAATAGCAATATAACCTTCAAAAACATATTGCCTAACGTATTTGTCTAATGGTCTCAAATGTGAAAAGAATGCCATTATTAACTCATTTAAAAGTTTGTAATGTCAGACTCACCTGGAACACACAGCTTCATGGGCGACATGTTTCAAGAAGAGCAGAACGCAAGCCGATTGGATGTGACCTGGAGCTCAAGTCTTTGACGGAAAGGTTGGTCCGCCATCTTTGTTGTGGTTTTCCGGATAAAGTCAGTGTCCTGGTTCTGAGTGCATCAAGTCTAAAGCGACCTTCTCTCCGTTCCTTCACCTACACTCATTAGAACTCTAATTTAAGATGAGTGCAGACAGGGAATAAAGAACAAGAGATGTATCCAGTATCATCAATGGAAATGTTTTTGTTTTAGAGCAAATTAGAAAATAGTGCAGCCAGACACGTCAGACAGAAACGAACAGGCAAGAGGAGAGAACAGCTGCAGGGCTCACGTTTGTTGTAATTGCTCCAGAGCTGGACATCTGCAGGAGCTGGAGTACCAGCACCTACATTTTTCTACTGCCTGAGCTCCTGTTCCTCTTATAGAATATTAGCACAAAAGTATTGTGGAGCTCCTGCAACTAAATATAAACAGTACCAGCACCCAACATGAGTACTGGCACCTATATCAGTCCAAGTCCAGCACTACATTGCAGCATACATGTAATCAGCTCAACTCTGCCAAGTCAAGAAATATGCAGCTTGTGAAACAGACAAGGGACACAGTCATTTGACAGCTCATAAATAATAAGATGAATCTTTATTTATTCCACACAGAACACTAAGCACAGGTCAACAACATGGCATTAGAATGAGTGGAAGGGGTATAGAACCTCTCCTGAATGAGGACGCCCATTCTACCCATTCTAATTCTATGGTCAGCAGTACAGTACAGAACAAGTCCGCCTGCCCCTTTTAACAATAACCACCAGAACCACGATAACATACTGTTGCCGTAGAGATACAACAATAACAATGAGATTCAATGTTTCCTTTTTCAAACGTGCTCGTCAATGTTTACATACATGTTCACTCAGTGCAAAACTACATGGCAGTAGAAAGCACTTTCTATCATTTTCCACATTTAGATAAATACTATATATATATATATATGATGGTCCTGATTCTGTGTTTTTGGATACTGTAAATACTCTTATTAGCTGGTCCCTATCCTGTGTGTTTTTGGATACTGTAAATACCCTATTAGCTGGTCCCTATCCTATGTGTTTTTGGTCAACTCAAACAATCTTGATCAACTCATATTATGATGATCCGTACAATCCAGCATTACTGATTCCTATTGGCTGTGTAATACTGACATCTCAATGTGCAGGAAAGCAAAGAACTATCAAATCCACCTATAGTGTAATGTGATGTGTGTGTTTGTGTGTATTTGAAGTGTATGTGTGTGTTATATACACATATCTGTCTATGTGTAAACATGATAATGTAATGTCACGCTGTGTGAGTGATTATTATCATTATCACGTGTCCTAGCCACACCGACGCCTCCTGACCACACGGGGGCGCAGTGTCTATTTCTTGGCCTTGCCCTGGGCAGCCACAGCCTCCATTGCCTTCTTCACTGTCTCCTCGTCTCCCAGGAACTGCATGGGCCCTACAGGCTTCAGGTTCTTGTCCAGTTCATACAGGATGGGGATCCCTGTAGGCAGGTTGAGCTCCATGATGGCCTCCTCTGACATACCTGGAAGTCAACAACAATAACAACAATCAGTAACATATACAACTAAACACTAGGAAGGTTCAACACCATGATGACCTCCTCTGACATACCTTGAGGTAAATAACAAGAACAAGTCAACAATAACAATCAGAAAAACAACAATATCAGTAACATACCATTACTCTGGCATGACCACTGGAACATGAGTAAGCGTTGAGATGTAGGGAGGTTCTTTCTCCCCCTCTCTCCCCCTTCCTCTATCCATCCCCACCCCACTGCCCCTAGTGACCTACCCTCCAGGTGCTTGACAATGCCTCTGAGACTGTTGCCGTGGGCGGCGATGAGAACCCTCTTCCCGTCCTTGATTTGGGGCACGATTTCATCGTTCCAGAAGGGCAGCGCCCGGGCAATAGTGTCCTTCAGGCTCTCACAGGACGGCAGCTGATCCTCCGTCAGGTCCCCATAGCGACGGTCCTGCAGGAAAGAGAATATTAGTGCTGCAAAGTCAAACCCTGTTAGCCCAAGTCTGTATGGCTGACACCATGATGTCTAATCACAGAATATGAGTTCAGTGATGTTGTAGATGTGTGTATGCCTCTATGTGCATGCTTCTGTGTGAATGCTTCTGTGTGCATGCTTCTGTGTGTGTACCTCTGTGTGCGTACGTGCGTGTGTGTCCGTATCCCTCTCACCTGGCTGATGTTGTTGTAGAAGTTGTGCTCCTCCTCCATGGGAGGAGGCGGGGTGTCATAGCTCCTCCTCCAGATCTTAACCTGGGCCTCGCCGTGCTTCTCCGCTGTCTCTGCCTTGTTGAGCCCCGTCAGGCCTCCGTAGTGGCGCTCGTTGAGGCGCCAGGTGCGGTGGACAGGAAGCCACATCTGGTCGATCCCGTCCAGGACCAACCACAGAGTCCGGATGGCTCTCTTCAGGACTGAGGTGTAGCACACATCAAACTCATAGCCAGCATCTGAGGAGGAGAGAGAGAGAGAGAGTAGGGCTTAGAGAGAGAGTGTGTGTGTGTGTGTTGGGAGGGGGGGGTCAATGAGTGACGTACACATATGGTTCTTTACTTGTGGGTACATCTTAGGTCTCAAGTGGTTTCCTCGTCTCCTTTCCTTCATCTGCACAGAGGTGAAAGAATTACAGGTTACAGTAAATAGCTGGTAGGCATCCACCACCACCATATTACTTATGCAGGTGAAGGAAAGGAGACAAGAAGAGGAGTCCACTTCAGACTATTGAGATGCACCCTTATTTTGGGGGCGAGTTGCTTTAGGCTATCCAGGCTAGGCTATAAGCCAAACACAACCTCAATTTGACCAGCTACACTATAGAGAGAACAGAAATGCTTTCAGGTTGTAGGGGCTGATAACAGTTCACATTATGCCACAGGGCAAGTCCTTCAAGTGATGGTTTAGATAATGCTGCAGTGACACAACTACCTGTTTCCTCAAGCCGCGCCTTGCGTAACGGGAATAGCCTGCCCTACTATCTGTCAGCAAAACTCTCCATGGCCCTCCATGCCCCGTGTTAATCCTACGAGAGAACGAAAGAGATATACATTATACTGTGTAACAATATAGACCGGGTCACCTTTTAACGCCTGTCCTCCTCTCTTCGCCTCCTGCTCCCCGGTTTCACTGAGGTCCGCGTCGAACCATCCGCAGAAGCGGTTCTCCTGGTTCCAGCAGCTCTCTCCATGACGGATCAGAACCAACTTGTACGCAGCCATCTCGAATCCGTGACGTTTGAATCGACCTCCGCTGTATTTTCGGGAATTTAAGAGCAAAAATCTTGTTGTCAAATGCGGAGAAAATCCCCGCAGTAGTGTCGTGGCTGATATGAAATGAGGATTCGGTTCGAGAGGTTACCTAGGCTGGCTGTTCCGTTGTGAACTTGAAAGCTCCTTCTGAATAATGCCGATAGACTTCCTGCCGCGCTAGACCAATCAGAAACCCTCTCGTGTGCGGTGCGGAGGAAGCGAACGCGCAGTGGAGCACGTCAGCCAGTGATGTTCAGTGGATAGAAAGCACAGTAGCCTAGGCGACCATCGTATCACAGTGATTACATTTTAGGCCTATGTTTGGTGTATGCGTAGTATTGAGATACTTTATGGGAAACCTATTATTGTATTGCTTGTTTTTATATGTATTATGGGCTACTAATATGCTGCCATATCTTCCTCTCTCTGTCCCTTGCATGAAAAAGGAAGTTTATTATGTCACAATATAAGGCCCTGATAATGACACATTCTTTTTGTATTGAAACAACTTTATTGATAACTCATTTCAAAAGAGATCTGCAACAACCACCTGATACCAATCTATCCAATCTGACAGCAGACTGTAAGGGTGGCAGTCACCATTGTGTAAAGGAAACCGTAGAAACTTGGTATGCAAGCAAGTGTCCAATCAGTGAGTCTTGTAGAGCGGCAGTCTCCTGTGGAGTCGTGACTTGGTCTTCCGTCTGAATCGTCCCAGCTGCTCTCTGTACTCCCTGTGTAGCATGGGAACATAGCCACGCGGCTCACACAGCTCCTAGAAAGGCAGATAAATAGACAGGCAGACAGACAGACAGACAAACAGGCAGACAGATTGAAAGACTTACAAACAGACAGACAGACAGGCAGGCAGGCAGGTAGGCAGGCAGGCAGGCAGGCAGGCAGGCAGGCAGGCAGGCAGGCAGACAGACAGATAGACAGACAGGCAGGCAGTCAGGCAGACAGACAGGCAGGCAGGCAGTCAGGCAGACAGACAGGCAGGCAGTCAGGCAGAGGAACAGAGGGAAAATGCATTGAAAGCTTTTATGAATAGGCTGAATAGAAGATCATTTGGAAATGAATACCCCCCCCCTAAATGTCTAAATCATGGGGGTGGGGGTCATGGCTGAGACCTTCAGGGTTGTGTCAACAACACTCTGCGTTGTAACTAGAAACAATGCTCTTGTTTATTCAGAGAGTCAAGGGAAAATGAGGAACGCTTAAAAGACCGTTTGTGATTCACTGCTCTGAGACATCGAATATGAAGAAGATACTGTTTCACTTCGTAGTGATTTTAGTACAATACCTCTAACAACCTTGTCAATAGGTGAAGCTGTTGGACTGACAGGGATCCAGGTTCAAGTGTCAGTCGTAACTATCCCTCCCCCCTAACATTTGCTACACTATTATAAGTAGGAAGTATACATTGATTATGAAGAAACTGTCCTATTACATCTCAGTTTAAGACGTGCTTCATAATGTAGCGACTGGACAACCCTCTTGGCGTAACGCTGGTTAGGTTGTTGTAGTGACAGCGATCGGAGCTACCCCCTGAATTCGCTACAATGATGTACTTAGGAACCGTACCGGGTAGCAGGAGTAGAAGTGTCTGTAGCCCCCCTCCAGCAGGTACAGCTCAGGGTAGAAGAGCAAAGGGTAGAGGGAGGCATGGAGCGCTCTGTCCAGCTCTCTCAGGTAATGACATCTACAGGGGAAAGGTGAGAACAGCCATTATATCAGGATCCAGAAGTTGTGTATGTTTGTGGGATGAGGGGGTGCATGCAGCGTGTGGGTGGGAATGTGTGTGTGTTTCTCTGTTTGTGTGTGTGTGTTTGTGTGCAGACGAGTGTGTGTGTTGTTCTCTTACAGCCGCGGGCCCCTCTCTGACGAGAACTCGCAGTGGAACACAATCAGTTTCCGTGGCGATAACCCCTCCATGGGTGACCCCTGTTCTGGTGGCGTGGTACCACTTCCGGGTGAATGTGACTGTGAGCTGGACCTCTGTAACACTCCACCCATGGAAGTACCACTGACGCCTGGATCTGGAGCCTGTCCAGTGGGGCTGGTGGGAGCTCTGCCCCAGGAGGAGAGCTGTAAGAGGGCAGGGAGCTGGAGTAAAGCCCCCTGGATCTGAGCCTCAGTGTGGAGGTTGTCTGCCCCCTATGGGACACATGGAGAACAACATAAATATATAAATGTATATACAGTACCAGTCAAAGGTTTGGACACACCTACTCATTCAGGGGTTTTTCTTTATTTGTAAAATATTTTCTACATTGCAGAATAATAGTGAAGACATCAAAACTATGAAATAACACATATGGAATCATGTAGTAACCAAAAAAGTATTAAACAAATCAAAATATATATTAGTTTCTTCAAAGTAACCACCCTTTGCCTTGATGACAGCTTTGCACACTCTTGGCATTCTCTCAACCAGCTTCACCTGGAATGCTTTTCCAACAGTCTTGAAGGAGTTCCCACAGCACTCCATTACTCTCCTTTTTGGTCAAATAGCCCGTACACAGCTGGAGATGTGTTGGGTCATTGTACTGTTGAAAAACAAATGATAATCCCACTAAGCGCAAACCAGATGGGAAGGCGTATCACTGCAGAATGCTGTGGTAGCCATACTGGGTAAGTAAGTGTGCCTTGAATTCTAAATAAATCACAGAGAGTGTCACCAGCAAAGCACCCACACACCATCACACCTCCTCCTCCATGCTTAACGGTGGGAACAACATGCGGAGATCATCCGTTCACCTACTCTGCGTCTCACAAAGACACGGCGGTTGGAACCAAAAATCTCAAATCTGGACTCATCAGATCAAAGGACAGATTTCCACCGGTCTAATGTCCATTGCTCGTGTTTCTTGGGCCAAGCATGTCTCTTCTTATTTTTTGTGTCATTTATTTGGGCTGCAATTTCTGAGGGTGGTAACTCTAATGAATTTATCCTATGCAGCAGAGGTAACCCTGGGTCTTCCTTTCCTGTGGCGGTCCTCATGAGAGCTAGTTTCATCACCATGCTTCATGGTTTTTGCGACTGCACATGAAGAAACTTTCAAAGGTCTTGAAATGTGTTAAAGTAATGATGGACTGTAATTTCTCTGCTTATTTGAGCTGTTTTTGCCATAATATGGACTTGGTCTTTTACCAAATAGGGCTATCTTCTGTATACCTTGTCACAACACAACACAACTGATTGGCTCAAACGCATTAAGAAGGAAAGAAATTCCACAAATTAACTTTGAACAAGGTGTAACGGATGTGAAACGGCTAGCTTAGTTAGCGTGGGCGCTAAATAGCGTTTCAATCAGTGACGTCACTTGCTCTGAGACCTTGAAGTAGTAGTTCCCCTTGCTCTGCAAGGGCCGCGGCTTTTGTGGAGCGATGGGTAACGATGCTTCGAGGGTGACTGTTGATGTGTGCAGAAGGTCCCTAGTTCGCGCCCGGGTATGGGCGAGGGGACGGTCTAAAATTATACTGTTACATTGATGCTGTTGACCCGGATCACTGGTTGCTGCGGAAAAAGGAGGAAGGTCAAAATGGGGGTGAGTGTAACGGATGTGAAACGGCTAGCTTAGTTAGCGTGGGCGCTAAATAGCGTTTCAATCAGTGACGTCACTTGCTCTGAGACCTTAAAGTAGTAGTTCCCCTTGCTCTGCAAGGGCCGCGGCTTTTGTGGCGCGATGGGTAACGATGCTTCGAGGGTGACTGTTGATGTGTGCAGAAGGTCCCTAGTTCGCGCCCGGGTATGGGCGAGGGGACGGTCTAAATTTGTACTGTTACATTGATGCTGTTGACCCGGATTACTGGTTGCTGCGGAAAAAGGAGGAAGGTCAAAAGGGGGGTGAGTGTAACGGATGTGAAACGGCTAGCTTAGTTAGCGTGGGCGCTAAATAGCGTTTCAATCAGTGACGTCACTTGCTCTGAGACCTTGAAGTAGTAGTTCCCCTTGCTCTGCAAGGGCCGCGGCTTTTGTGGAGCGATGGGTAACGACGCTTCAGTTGTTTGATGTGTGCAGAAGGTCCCTGGTTCGCGCCCGGGTATGGGCGAGGGGACGGTTTAAAATTATACTGTTACAAAGGCACACTTGTTAATTGAAATGAAATATATTCCAGGTGACCTCATGAAGCTGGTTGAGAGAATGCCAATAGTGTGCAAAGCTGTCATCAAGGCAAAGGGTGGCTACTTTGAAGAATCTCAAATATAACATATATTTTGATTTGATTTGTTGAACACTTTTTTGGTTACTACATGATTCCATATGTGTTATTTCATAGTTTTGATGTCTTCACTATCATTCTACAATGTAGAAAATAGTCAAAATCAAGAAAAACCCTTGAATGTGTAGGTGTGTCCAAACTTTTGACTGGTACTGTATATATATCTATATATATATATATATATAATAAACCAAAACCTTGACCATAATATTAATGAAATATATTTTATTATACATAATAAGTTAACAACTGACTGGTCTGATAACTTATGACCTACTGTATGGGCCTGCTCATCTGAGTCCTCTACATATATATATATATATATATATATATATATATATATATGTGTGTGTGTAGAGGACTCAGATGAGCAGGCCTATACAATAGGTTATAAGTTATCAGACCAGTCAGTCGTTAACTTATTATGTATAATAAAATACATTTCATCAATATTATGGTCAAGGTTTTGGTTTATTTCTCTATTTGGTTTACTCAAAAAACATCACCCTGATGTGTCCACCGTGGTACTCATAAGGGTAGCGACAGTCTATGATGAGGAAGTCTCCCACTGTACCACTGTACTGTCCTCTTAGCAGAGACGCCACCTGCAGGCCATCAGGAGAAATGCACCTCCAGTTTACCACAGTAACAGTACGAGCAGGAGACAACCCTCTAGATACCATAGCTAACAGGATGTTGAAGTCCAATAAGCAGTGTTGTAGTCCACATATGTATCTGATGTGGATATCCTTTATGATTATGATGAAGAGGATGAAGGAGAATATAGAGAGAACATAGAGAGTGGGAGTGGAGCAACAAGGAAAGGAAGGAAGGAAGGAAGGAAGGAAGGAAGGAAGGAAGGAAGGAAGGAAGGAAGGAAGGAAGGAAGGAAGGAAGGAAGGAAGGAAGGAGAGATGGAGAGATGGAGGAAAGGAGAGGACTTACTGTTTGGGCTGAGACGCAGTGAAGATCCTGGTGTTCCACTCTCTCTACTGGTAACAGTAGTGGCTGTGGACACACACACACACATTAAACATATTGTTCTAGCACAGCACTAACACACCAGATTCAGCCAATCAAGGGCGTGTCCTAGCCTACTATCACCCAGCTGGGGGAAAAAAAATAATTGTTTACAACGTTGTGAAAATGTTGATGTGAGGTTGCACACCTTGCTGTAATCTCCTGTCAGGGTGTGGTCCTCCATGGTAAAACCCAGGAGGCTACTGGGAGGGAAATGCCGCCTCCTGGCCCTGACCCGCCGTACAGAGAGCAATGCCTGATGAGATACATTGTTTTTAACCAGACTTCATGAAACTAATGTGACACAAATGTGCCCCAGGTTTATAGGGGGATCCTATGTTTATCATTCTCTACCCTCCTCCCCGTCGTGTGCTCTTGTATGTAGGGGTGCAAACTTCAGGGAGCATGGTGGAACACTGCAAATGGATCTCACCTCAACATCTGGCAGCTCCACGTCACCCTGACGGACACGCAAGGCTCCGCCTCCTGGCGGGGAACTCTGACCTTGACATCTGAGACCCCTGACCCCTGGGTCTGACCTCTGAACTGCAGCGCTGCAGAACCGGGTCGACAGCTTCACACGCAGACGCTTCTGGACAACCAGAACCAGAACATCACATGATGATGTTCCTGAATATAGTTAGAGCCCAGAGTTGTTCCAGTCACTATGTTCCAATTCCAGGACCTTATTGATTATTATTCCCTCAGTTTCTGTGTAAATACTCACCATTTTAGGAGCAGAACATGCAGGGGAGAGAAACCTATAAAGTAAATGGTACAATGATTGAAAATGTCATTCAGACAGCAGACAGGATGTGCTGAGGGAAGGACGGCTCCTAATAATGTCTGGAATGGAGTCAATGGAATGATATCAAACACATGGAAACTATGTGTTTGATGTGTTCCATACCATTCCATTCATTCCGTTCCAGCCATTACTATGAGCCGTCCTCCCCAATTAAGGGGTCACCAGACGCCTGTTATTTGTAGGCACCAAATAATCACTTTGCAATTTTTGCTAATAGAATCCATGTGTCCTCACCTCTCTCCCCTTCTCCTGTTCCCGGAGTCTGTTAGGACATTACCTACATAGAGAGAATATTGTGGGAAAAAATGTAGATATCAAAAGGGAAGCTACACATGTAAATGATTCACAAACTGAAAAGTCATACTCAACATAAGATATACAGAGATTTAAATTCTGGACAAACTGGATTTAAATCCCAATGTTTTTGTCCCAAATTGCACCCTATTCTCTATACACTACCTATACTACCTTTGACAGGGGCCAACATGGGGCTCTAGTCAGAAGTAGTGCACTATGTCGGGAACAGTGTCCCATTTGGGATTGAACAAATAGTTCTGCCTCTGATGCATTCTAACTCTAACCAGCGTCATCAAGCCATGAGGAACCGCTAATCATTGATTAGGATATTTCACCGTCTGTCATCCAGAGCTTGCCCAGACCTGTCGGCGTCTCGTCTCCCTGGGGGGCAAGCCCTCTGCCACAAGTCGAACCCGGCGTGGGCCCAGGGGGACTGGGAGTCACTAGCTCAGGCGTCAGTCGCAGCTTTCTGCGCGGGGTGTCGCTGTGGAGTATGAAATTAAAGTTTGTTTTTTAACTAACAAAGATCAAAAGATGTTCAACTATATAACAACTGGACTTGATAGTCTCCAGTCGCTCTGTTACGCACAACGTCCCAACGTGCCCACATTGTATTTATTATATTATTCCACATCTCCTAGCCGACACATAGCTTTCTTTAGCTTTTAAGTAACCGGGATAACTGTGTGTGTACTCACGCGCCGTCGTGGCATCGGAGGCTCTTTAGGCTGAAGGAGAGCTCGGATACAGGTGAGGGTCCGGTGCCCGGTGAAGGTGACAAGCTCCAAACGGTCTCGTTGTGTGACGGACCCGGTAGTGCGTCTCCCGGAGAGATTTCATTCCCAAGTACATTGAATGTCTCCATTCCTCGTCGCCTATTCTATCATAAAACAAGAGCAACGAATTTTGCTTATTTAGAAGTAATCAAGATGTGCCTCAATTCTGTTAAACGTCATGCGTAAAACTACAATCATGCGTCAAATTAGAACCAGCGAACATACCTAAGTCTACACAATATGCATACTGTCAAGATACACTATTTGCGAAAAGCTTTTCCAAAAGTGTTCCCAGGTCTCACCTGTGTGATGATGATTATGTTATGGGTCTCCATCCTACCATCACAGCAGAGATGTTTCATTCAGCCCCTTCCCCGTGGCAACCGTGGTTGCTACAACAAGCCAGCTAGACCGGGCATGCAGGCGGCACGTCCCCGCCACCCTCACCAACCAAGCGGCCCTGTTTATCTCTCCTTTCTCCCAAAGTGTTTACTTGTTCACTTCCCTTCACTGATTTGAAAGGAAATTACTAATAAATATACTGTTGGTTATGTTTAGCCTATACCCATACAGTCCTTTAATGAATACTTATAGAAACTCTCACTCTATCCCATCCTCCACCAATCCAGTGCTTTTAAATTTGTGGGAAGTAGTGAACGAGTGCAGACTTCAGTAGAAAGGAGATGGGACGCACACATAGCCGAGTCACCAACCCAAAACACTGACCAGCCAGGCGGCCACCCACGGTGACTGTGTTGGTGGTGGTTCGTTCCCGTGGTAACGCATCCGCGGGATGATGCGGCATTTGTTGTTATTATGAGGAGCTCCTTCACCTCATGGGGCATATTAAGTTACACAATAAAAAAAACAATACAAAGTTACACAATTGCCTTCAGGCTAAGTACGAAAAATACATGTTGAGACTTCCAAAAGGTGGCCTATGTCCTTCACTGAATAGTAGGCTAAAGTTGGTGATATAAAGGTGTTTGGATGTATGAAGATATAATGCGATATTAGGCATTTCATGTTATCATCATTTCTGACACAAGGCCTATCTGAGACTAACTAGACACTGTATAATTATCTATCGACTTCCTGGTTAAATAAGAAATTACATTCTAATTCTTCTCCCCCTGGAAATGAATTCATTTGGTCATCATTAACCACTAGTCCATTGATCTGCAGCCATTCTACAAAATCTATAGCCTAGGACCCTATACTATGGCTATGCTATATGCTGCTTGCACACAATGTAAACATCTCACCTCTACAGAATGACTACCTGTAGTTGGCTTATTATAGGGCTATACGCATTTTGCATTAAGTGAAGCTTATAGCAGTCTTCTTCCGTGACTGATAGTAGGCTATTGATAGAAGGCTATGTTATTAATACAATAATTATTTTCAGTGCTTTCAAAAGCCATCATCTGACTTGCCTGCAGTGTGGTCATCAAAATGTATTAAAAAACACGTCCCAGGGATGTGTCCTTTGGGGACCTCTAACAGAATATGACTGGCAGAATGGGTGTTGTATGTGGAGGATGAGGGCTGCAGTAGATATCTCAGATAGGGGGGAGTGAGGCCTAAGAGGGTTTTATAAATAAGCATCAACCAGTGGGTCTTGCGACTGGTATACAGATACGGTCAGTTTACAGAAGAGTACAGTGATGTGTCATATAAGGCGCATTAGTGGAAAATCTGATGGACATCGGTCCCGGATGAAAACGTTTGAATACCACTGATTTATAAAGAGTTTTGATTCGTTGTCTTGTATTTAAACTGTGTGGCACTTTTTTGTCACGTGCTTCAAGGGAGCGTTATGATTCCAGCCAATAGTTGCGTGCACAAAGAACCTTGACGGCCGGATGATAGCTCTGATTGGCCAAACACTCCAACAATCACCAACTGGGCCCGCCTCTTCCCGGAAGCCTACTGTCAGCTGATTTGTTTTTATTGACAACGGTGACGTTACATTATCGGTAAATATCCTGAACACAAAAGCTCATCCCTTCGTCTTTCCCCCTTTTCTCTCTACCTATCTTTCCTCCGCGTACCCCGGTATGGACGAAACTAGTCCGTTGGTTTCCCCGCTACGGGACTCCAACGACTTCGGCTTCTGCCCCACCGAGCCCACCAGTCCCCGGGGCGGATTTGGAGGCACGCCGGGCTCGGTGGTTCGCATCCCGGCCGGGAGTCCGGAGCGCAGCCGGGAGAGACAGCCGTTGTTGGACCGGGACCGAGGAGGTTCACCGCGGGATCCGCATAGAAACGACTTATCGGAGGATCCCGAGTTTCGAGAGATCATCCGCAAGGCGGAACGCGCCATCGACGAAGGGATCTATCCGGAGAGAATCTACCAGGGATCCAGCGGCAGCTACTTTGTCAAAGATTCACAAGGGGTAAGAAAGAGTGAAAAGCATTGAAAGGAGATCACAATCGATCGATTTAGCTAGGTCACCTAAACAGCTATGGATTGCATGTCGTCATATTTAGCTAGCATATATCAAAGATAAGTACGACACTTTGTTTTATTGTTTATGAATGACAACAAGGAGATTGACAAGTCCATTAGTTATCATCCTTGAGTAATGATGTCTTGTGCGTCTTTTTATTGTCCAGAAGGCTGTTGCAGGTAAATTCCTCCCATCTCACTTTGTACTCTAAAAGTGGACAAGGCCTCTGGTTTGTTTCCTTCAGTATGACCTGTAAATATATCCTCCCAGCGGAGAAACCGCCTGAGGAAACAGGTGTCTAACTTCAACCTCCATTGTCCTGTTTGCTCTCTCCAATGTGGCCCCGTTCTGGTGTTGTTTATTGACTGTACTTCCATACAGTAGAGTTGACCCAGTTACAGTCTAGCCAATCTCTTATCTGGAACAGCTGTGTCACTGTGGCAACACCAGCTGAGGAGCCTAGTGCCCTCTACTCACTCTCATGTGTTGGCCTCGACTCGCGGATAGACTTTGTGTGTGTTTGTGTAACGCAGGGACAAATGACTCACAAATGGCACTGTATTCCCTATATAGTGCACTACTTTTGACCAGAGCCCGAACACACGTACACTCCCACACAGCTTCACGCAACAGTCTATCCGTCTGCATCGGCAATCAGTCATTGTTGCGCTGAACTCATGGGGTTGTAATCACCCACACACTCTTGGTAATAATGATGAATTGTCACGAGGTTTGTTGGGATGGAAAATAGTGCTCTTTCTATTTGATTGAGCTCCAGTCTAGAGAATTCTAACCAAAATCTGATCTTTGGATAGAAACATGAGGGAGAAGCAAACTATGGTGACTTGGTGCACAGACATAAACCTGGTACTAGTAGCAACTTACCCAACATTTATCATCATCTGAAACTCCACGATGCGGTCACATGTGTTGGTTAAAAATGGAAGTGTCTCTATGGACTTTGGAAGTCCTGACGTGTGGGGAAATGCACCAGATTTCACTTCCTGTATGTGTAATTCCAAACAAGCACATTGTCTACCGGAATTCAGCCAGGTCTGTCTATAGTATTGTACCGACCCTGTGTGTATAAGCGCAGATATCTGCTCTGCCATGAAACATGCTCCTGTGGCAGTTGAGTAGTTAACAGAACAGTGTTGTTACAGTATGAAGCATGGTAGTAGTTAACAGAACAGTGTTGGTACAGTATGACGCATGGTAGTAGTTAACAGAACAGTGTTACAGTATGAAGCATGGTAGTAGTTAACAGAACAGTGTTAGTATGAAGCATGGTAGTAGTTAACAGAACAGTGTTACAGTATGAAGCATGGTAGTAGTTAACAGAACAGTGTTACAGTATGAAGCATGGTAGTAGTTAACAGAACAGTGTTGGTACAGTATGACGCATGGTAGTAGTTAACAGAACAGTGTTGGTACAGTATGAAGCATGGTAGTAGTTAACAGAACAGTGTTACAGTATGAAGCATGGTAGTAGTTAAAAGAACAGTGTTGATACAGTATGAAGCATGGTAGTAGTTAACAGAACAGTGTTGGTACAGTATGAAGCATGGTAGTAGTTAACAGAACAGTGTTACAGTATGAAGCATGGTAGTAGTTAACAGAACAGTGTTGGTACAGTATGAAGCATGGTAGTAGTTAACAGAACAGTGTTGGTACAGTATAAAGCATGGTAGTAGTTAACAGAAAGTTGTTACAGTATGAAGCATGGTAGTAGTTAACAGAACGGTGTTGGTACAGTATGAAGCATGGTAGTAGTTAACAGAACAGTGTTGTTACAGTATGAAGCATGGTAGTAGTTACAGTATGAAGCATGGTAGTAGTTAACAGAACAGTGTTGGTACAGTATAAAGCTTGATAGTAGTTAACAAAACAGTGTTGGTACAGTATAAAGCATGGTAGTAGTTAACAGAACAGTGTTGGTACAGTATAAAGCTTGATAGTAGTTAACAAAACAGTGTTGGTACAGTATAAAGCATGGTAGTAGTTAACAGAACAGTGTTGGTACAGTATGACGCATGGTAGTAGTTAACAGAACAGTGTTACAGTATGAAGCATGGTAGTGGTTAACAGAACAGTGTTGTTACAGTATGAAGCATGGTAGTAGTTAACAGAACAGTGTTGGTACAGTATGAAGCATGGTAGTAGTTAACAGAACAGTGTTGGTACAGTATGAAGCATGGTAGTAGTTAACAGAACAGTGTTACAGTATAAAGCATGGTAGTAGTTACAGTATGCAGCATGGTAGTAGTTAACAGAACAGTGTTGGTACAGTATGACGCATGGTAGTAGTTAACAGAACAGTGTTGGTACAGTATGAAGCATGGTAGTAGTTAACAGAACAGTGTTGGTACAGTATGAAGCATGGTAGTAGTTAACAGAACGGTGTTGGTACAGTATGAAGCATGGTAGTAGTTAACAGAACAGTGTTGGTACAGTATAAAGCATGGTAGTAGTTAACAGAACAGTGTTACAGTATGAAGCATGGTAGTAGTTAACCGAACAGTGTTGGTACAGTATGAAGCATGGTAGTAGTTAACATGCAGCACCTGTGGAGAAATTTCTCCCTGTCTCCTCTGCATATTGTAACTTCATTCATTCCATCTTTTACCAATGTTACATTTGTTCACAGCACAGGTGAGTTTGCAATTAGAAAATGCCCACCTAAATCTCTCTCTCCTCTCTCTGACTCTCTCTGTTTCTCTTTGTAGAAGATCATCGGTGTGTTCAAGCCTAAGAACGAGGAGCCTTATGGTCAGCTGAACCCAAAGTGGACCAAGTGGCTCCAGAAGCTGTGTTGTCCCTGCTGTTTTGGACGGGACTGTCTAGTCCTGAACCAGGGTTATCTGTCTGAGGCTGGGGCCAGTCTGGTGGACCAGAAACTAGAGCTTAACATAGTACCCAGGACCAAGGTAGGGAGGGGTTAGACACACACACACACACACACACACACACACACACACACACACACACACACACACACACACACACACACTGAACCAGGGTAGTCTGTCTGAAGCCTGTGCGATCAGAAACTAAATACAGTCCCCGGGGCCAAGGTAGTGGTTAGACACACACACTTAGGCACGCAGGTACACACACAGGTACTGGGAGGTCCTGCGTCAGGGTTCTCTCTTGATTTCCTTCACTCTCTCACTCACACACACACACTCTCTCTCTCTCCTGTCCTCTCTCTCGCACTCTCTCTACATCTTCTTCACCCTCTCCTTCTCTCCACCCTCTTGTCCCCCACCCCATCTCTCCACTAGGTGGTGTACCTGGCCAGTGAGACGTTTAACTATAACGCTATAGACCGGGTCAAGTCCAGGGGTAAGAGGCTGGCTCTGGAGAAGGTACCCAAAGTGGGACAACACTTCCACAGGATCGGCCTGCCTCCCAAGGTACGTCTGCTGCTTCCTGGGTGTGTTCCAAAGGGTACCCTATTCCCTTTATAGTACACTACTTAGTTCACATACTATTCTTGAACTACAGGCCGCCCAGAGGGAAATGCAGGATGAAGGGTTTTTAAAGTGAATCCTTAATTGAAGTAAAGAGATTTAGCAGATTAAAGTTTTAAAGTTGAGACTTTAATCTAAAACTTCTCCATTAGGATCTGTGATTTCCTCTAGATTTGATTACTCTCTCTCTCTCTCTTTCTGTCTCTCTTACTCTCTTCCACCCTCTCTCTCTCCCACCCCTCCCACTCTCTCTCTCTCCTCTCTCTCCGCTCTCTCTCTCTCCTCTCTCTCTCCCACCCTCTCTCTCTCCTCTCTCTCTCCCACCCTCTCTCTCTCCTCTCTCTCCCACCCTCTCTCTCTCCGCTCACTCTGTCTCCCACCCTCTCTCAATTCATTTCAATTCAAGGGCTTTATTGGCATGGGAAACGTGTTAACATTGCCAAAGCAAGTGAGGTAGATAATATATAAAGTGAATATATAAAGTGAAATAAACAATAAAAATTAACAGTAAACATTACACATACAGAAGTTTCAAAACAATAAAGACATTACAAATGTCATATTATATATATATATATATACAGTGTTTTAACAATGTACAAATGGTTAAAGGACACAAGATAAAATAAATAGGCATAAATATGGGTTGTATTTACAATGGTGTTTGTTCTTCACTGGTTGCCCTTTTCTCGTGGCAACAGGTCACAAATCTTGCTGCTGTGATGGCACACTGTGGAATTTCACCCAGTAGATATGGGAGTTTATCAAAATTGGATCTCTCTCTCCCACCTTCTCTCTCTGTCTCTCTCTCTCCCACCCTCTCTCTCTGTCTCTCTCTCTCCCTCCTGTCCTCCAGTTGGGTTCGTTCCAGATCTTCGTTGAGGGCTTTAAGGATGCAGACTTCTGGCTGCGGAGGTTTGAGGCAGACCCCTTGCCAGAGAACACCAACAGACAGATGCAACTACAGTTTGAGAGGCTGGTGGTCCTCGATTACATCATCAGGAACACAGGTACGTAACCAAGGCAATGACGGTGAAGAAGGACAAGCAGGCCGGCTGACACCTGTGTGAATATGTGAAATAGTGATGTGGAAGGTGCATTAAACTCTAACACCTCTCTGTCTCTCTCTGTCTCCACAGATCGGGGAAATGATAACTGGCTCCTAAAATATGACTGTCCCATGGACCAGGGAAACCGGGTAACCACACACCCACACACCAGAACAGGCACTGAAACCTTGTGTGTCTGTTCCTTTTTCGGTGTCTGTTCTGGGGGGGGGGGGTGTACTCTTATGCACTTATGTCTGACTCAGAGTGCTCTCTTTCCACCTCTCCGTCTACCCCCCTGTCTATCACCCCTCCTCCCCCCTCCACTCTCTCTGTCCAGGACACAGACTGGGTAGTAGTGAAGGATCCTATCATCCAACTAGCTGCTATAGACAACGGACTGGCCTTCCCTCTCAAACACCCCGACTCCTGGAGAGCCTGTAAGCACCTCCTTCTGCCTCCTCAACCAATCACTGAACAGCTTGTAGAGATGCTCTGACCAATCACAGAGCAGTTTGTAGAGATGCACTTTCCCACTGCCCAATCACAGAGCCCCCTATAGAAATGCACCTTCTCTGTGACCAATCATTGCATTTCTCACTAAAGTTTGTTAATTTTTTTGACCAATCGTAGACCCGTTCTACTGGGCGTGGCTGTCCCAAGCCAAGGTTCCATTCTCCCAGGAGATTAGAGAGCTGGTTCTTCCCAAACTGGCTGATCCCAACTTTATCAAAGATCTGGAGGAAGACCTGTACGAACTGTTTAAGGTGAGGAGGAGGAGGGAGGGAGGAAGACCTGTACGAACTGTTTAAGAGGAGGAGGAGGAGGGAGGAAGACCTGTACAAACTGTTTAAGGTGAGGAGGAGGAGGGAGGAAGACCTGTACGAACTGTTTAAGGTGAGGAGGAGGAGGAGGGAGGAAGACCTGTACGAACTGTTTAAGGTGAGGAGGAGGAGGGAGGAAGACCTGTACGAACTGTTTAAGGTGAGGAGGAGGAAGACCTGTACGAACTGTTTAAGGTGAGGAGGAGGAGGAGGGAGGGAGCCAACTTCAAACGGAATTGATTATCCAATCTTTGATGGCGTTTTCTGTTTGAGTATTTTTGACCCTTGACCTGTGTGTTGCAGAAAGACCCAGGCTTCGACAGAGGGCAGTTCCACAGGCAGATAGCTGTTATGAGAGGACAGGTATGTTTTAAATACGCCATGCCTCTTTTTAAATAATAATATCCCGGAAAACTTAAATTAAACACAGAGTCCCAAAACGCCGCCTGTCCATTTTTAATAGCCTGGGAATCGGCACTCATTTCAGCAAATAAAAGCCGGCTCTAGATGAATTGTTTACAAGTGAAAGTCGGTGAGTAACGTCATTGGATGAGACGGCAGTGTGGTTTGACGTAGCTCAACTACAGCCGATACGAGAGACTGGTGCTGAAACATGAACTCTGGGGTTACTAGGCAGTCTAGTCTCTGCAAGTCTAACCTGCGATGGATGTGTTACTCTAATGTTTATACTGGTCACAATAAACCGCGTGGTAGTCTTCTCAACTGTTTTATTGGGCGAAAGCTGTGCGCGTTAAGGAAATAGAAGCCCGTCTCTAGTAGGCGCCGGTCGTGTTCAGTGATTGAAGCAAATAAATGTTGGGCTATTAATTGAAGTTAACTTGGAAGTAACTATTTATGTAGAAATAACTTCTCATTTTTATCTTTATTTTACTAGGCAAGTCAGTTAAGAACAAATTCTTATTTTCAATGACGGCCTGTTCAGGGGCAGAACGACAGATTTTGTACCTTGTGAGCTCGGAGATTTGAACTTGCAACCTTTCGGTTACTAGTCCAATGCTCTAACCACTAGGCTAACCATTCTTTGTAGATCAGTCAGTCAAAAATGACCCACAATGCATCACAGATGTTATGCCCTTATGAAGAGTGACCAACCTATCGGTCTCTCTCTCATCCCCCCCCCTCTCTGGTGGCCTAGATCCTGAACCTCAGCCAGGCTCTGAAGAACAGTAAGACCCCCCTCCAGCTGGTCCAGATGCCTCCAGTTATAGTAGAAACAGCCAGAGCACCACAGAGGGCCAACAGTGAGTCTTACACACAGAGCTTCCAGAGCAGGAGACCCTTCTTCACCCGGTGGTAGAGGAGGAGGAGGAGTGAGCAAGTGTGTACGTCAAATGTATGTGTGTAAAGGGCAAACGAGTGAGGAGTCTCTCCGCCCCCCCGCCCCGTTCTCTATTACCCCCAACGGACACAGACGGTATTGAGAATGACTGAGGAAGACGAGGAGGACTGAGGACAAAAGGAAGAGAATGCATATCCCTCCGTCTGTTTGTCTCTGTGCCTTGTGTGGATGTCAAAGATGATGATGATGATGATGGTATATCTTCCTATAAGGAATGGAGTCTATATGAAGGGCTTAGTAAACTCCCTTTCTATGGAGGTGCACACAGTGTATGTCCCAAAAGGAGCCCTACTCCCTAGTGCACTACTTTTGACCAGGGCCCATAGGGTTCCATTTGGGAAACAGAAATTTAACTCAGCCACTGCAGTTTTAAAGCCTCTCTCTCTCTCTCTCTCTCTCTGTCTCTCTGTTTGGGTGAGAGATGGTGTTGCATTCCTTATGACGGCCACTCTGTGGACAGCAGCAGCCATGCGGACTCATTGCTCTCATGGCTCTCTACTGCCCCCTTTGTCTTCGGATGAGGAACTGCAAGGTACTGCAGCGCGTTGAAGTTTTAGGGGGCCACATTTGGAGAAACTACTACTTTAGATCAGGTTTTCCTCTCTGCCATTCTGTAGTCAAATACATTTAAGATGTCTCCCATCGCTTCTGTTTACTTTGATTTCTGGTAATTTTTTAAATAATTTTTCATTCTTGTGGGAGAAAGATGGACACGTTTTTTTTGAAAACACACTATCAGGACTTCCTGCTGTTGCCACAGATTCTAACTGACCTGAAATGTATTGTGACATTTGCACTGTATAATTTGTATGTAATATATTTAATGAAAGATTATAACAAAACCGTATTACATTAATACCATGTATCTTGTCGTTTTGTTTTGATAAATGTGTTTTTATTTTAGAGAGAAGACTTTATTCTTATTTTCCTCCTCACTTTATTCGGTGAGGACATTCATCTACTTCTTAGACAAAACTATGCACACAAATACATCTATGCAAGTTTACTTTGACAGGTTTGCATGTTTATGTGTCAACCGTAACCCTTAAATGGATAGTTGACTCGAACTAAATCTTAGTTTTATTCATTAGTCCACTGTTGGACCACTTTCAGTACAGAGTGATAACGGTCCTGTGTTTTACATCACAGTTAATGCTGTGTAAATGTCTTCCCATGTTGTTTACACCTTTCCAAGTCCTTTCAGGTTCAGTTGTAGGCTATCTACCAGGTATAGCTTTGTTATAGAGAGATCCCATTTCTAGTGTTACTGGCTTTTCTACGAAGTCCATGCCTTTTGGGATTTTTGGACCACACACAGGCCGTGTTCGAGAGGATCAAAACCGCAATGTATCATGGGCAAATTGTAACTGACCGACTGATCTAGAAATAATGAGTAATTTGATGCCAGGGGATTCGACAGTCGCCTGCAGTCGTTTTGAGACTCTCGAACACAGCCATAGTCACCTGCCGATAGTGTTGTAGATCGGTCTGTCTGCTCTGATCAGTCAGTGAACAGTGACTGAGCAGGATTGATAATGCTCTCACACAGTCATTGTGATGTTGCCAGTTCTCTCCCTTCCTTTGGTTAAAGTGACAACGTCTCGACAGGTAAGGTTAGGTTGACAGTGTGGTCGAAAACGTACTTCATTTAACTCCACACATGGAGTTATTGAACGACACCTCGCTCTGATTGGTGTGAACGGAAAAAGGACCAATCACAGAGCAGCTTTACGACACGTTTTAAGTTCAGCAGGCCAGCGCTCATTTCTCTCCGTTGGCTCAGTGTAGAATGCGATGGAGGTAGCGTTCTGGGTCCCTGGTTCCTTCCTGCCTCGTCACGGCCCCCAGCCTCTCCAGATGGGGTCTCTCTGAGGGCTTCTGTGCGTCCGTCAACGGGGCGCCCCCCTCTGCAGCTGTCGACCCTCCAGGGAGGGGGTCCAGCTCTCCAATATCACTGGGGTCCTCCTCTTCATTGTCCTCCTCAGGGTGGTCCAAACCCTCCTTAATCCTGGAAGGAGAGGAGGGAGAGCATAAATGGGAGGGAAGGAAGGAAAGAGTGAGGGAAAGTGGGAGAGAGGGAGGGAAGGAGAGAGGGACGTCTCTTTAAAACAAAGTCACAGTGGAAACCTACCTGGAAGTGGTATTTCAGGCCCATCCCTGCTTCTACCTATGCGGTTGCTTCAGGGCCTGTATGTATCCAAGCTTTCAAAGTAGTAGTGCTGATTTAGGATCAGGTTTTGCCTTTTGGATCACAAAGAATAAGATAAGATGGACATGGGGGATCTGATCCAAGATCAGCACTCCTACTATGAGATGCTTGATACATAGGGCCTCAGATGTGCAAACACTGACATGGGATAGAAGAAGAGACCATAGAGATCATTAGAAGCCCGACTACCACTCATTTAATCGATCTGCCAGTTAAACGTAAGTTAAATGTGGAGAGTCTGTCTAGTCGGGTGGAGGATGTAGTTAAAGGATTTGAGCTGATCTGTCTGTTGATGCCAGACCAAATACCCTTGACCTGGTTTCCACTCTCTTTAATTATCTGTCTCTCTGTCTCCTCTTTCCTTCTCTCATTGTGCTCTCTCGCTCTCCATCGGTCTCTAACTCCTTTCTCTCCCTTCTATCCCTCCTCTCTCTCTCTTACCTGAGGTGTCCAAATGCTTTCAGCAACTTGGGTTCTCTGTGTCCCTCCGTCCTGATACCACTCCTGCTTCTGGCTCTCACCCTGAACCCCACCAACGCCTGGGCCAGCCCTGCATCCATCTCTCCCTCCTCCTCCTCCTCCTCCTCCTCTCCCCCTCTGTCTCGCTCTTCTCTGCCCCACACCAGTCTTGCCCGCTGCTCTGCGTCCCGGTCCCCGGCCACATGGAACAGCCGTCTTAGCTGACGCAGATTTACCCCCGCGAAGATGTTGGAACATCCCGACTTCCTGCTTCGCCTCTTTTCAGGCTGCCAGAGCAGGGACGGACCATCCACCACAGAGGGGGGTTCCGGGTCCTCCATAACCCTCAGAGAGGGGAGATGGAGGGGTGAGGAGGAGAGAGGGGGGGATGAGGTAGTAGTAGGGAGATCAGGTTGATGAGAGACGGATTGAAAGAATAGAGGGATTCCAAGACAACTCCGTCAGCACCTGCAAACAAACAGACATCAATCATTAGCTAAATGTCGCTATCCCCTGACCTGGGCTGGCAACTGCCCAGCAACCTAGATGTTTGTGAGATGACAGCATTATCCTTGAGCCTCAGACCACACAATGTCTGCATCCCAAAATAGCACCCTATTCCCTATATAGTGCACTCTGGGTCCTGGTCAGAAGTAGTGCACTACATGAGAATAGGGTGCCATTTGGGATGTAGCCAAAGACACTGTAGGTTGTCAAGGAAACACATGCACACATGCAGTGTAAGCCTGCTTAGAGAGGAAGGAGAGGGGGGGGGGGGGGAGCGAGGGAAGGAGAGAGCGAGAGAGAGAGAGGAGGGGAGAACATAACGTTTAAAAGCTGGTTGTTGACTCCAACAAGGGATAAAGAGTGGATGTTGGACTGAGGCCCTTTGTGTTGTTACTAAGCAATAGTGAGACATTATCTTATAGTTCAACTATTTTACAAGGCACTTGTATTAGTATAACACTGGCACTGTCTGAAATACTGATGTTGACAGAAATAAAGTGAAAGCAAAGGTTAAACAAAGCAACATTTAATGAGAGAGGGTGGTGTCTATCAGGTGTAGGTCATGGCTTAATTTTCATAGACACAGGGCTGGCCACAGATACAATGAAGCATAAGATGAGTAAACCTAGTGTAAAATCATGTAATTATAAGTAGTATATAAAATGACCAATTGTTTACATAATGAGTAACTTGACGAATATCATAGATAATAGCCTACATCAAGGACCAACTATCATTATTATGCTTGACAGTCACAGGGGGAGCTACTGAAATGCGGGAATGCCTAGTTATGTCTGGAATTATAATTGACCTTCCCACCCCGCAGCGAAGCGCAATCTGCTCATAGACGCGCATTTTAACGAACAGTTTGCTGCAGGCCGCCAGATGTTTCACGATCGAACATATTTGCTTATAGTATGCCTACCAATAACGTACAAATAATGCTTATAAAATAGCATGACATGTTGTAAATCAACATATAACGTTACCTGCACAACAAAATCAATGAGCTATTAGTCAAGCGGATTTGCTGCGTGACAGCATCAGAGAGATTATAAACTCTTACCCCTTCAGCAAGTGAACGCAGTAAAATCTGACACCTGCTCAGGCTTTGAGGAGATGTAGCCTACTGCGCAGATATGGAATTCCATATGGAAATTGACATTCTCCGCTACTTTATAGTAGCCTTCTTCTGCTGTCAAAGACGAGAAGCAAACAAAGTTTTTCTGTGTAGTGTGCGCTTGAGCCCTCACAATGAACTCTCTCTCTCACTATCTCATTCTCTCTTTGTCTCGCTCTCTCTCTCGACAACCAATAGCAGCACTTGGGACACAGCACTCCCCTCCTATTCGACCGGGGCGACCCCTTTCTGACCAATCACAGGCTTTGAGAGAGACGCGTCAGCAACTGTTTAGATCACACAGTGTACAAGGTGTGATCTGACATTGACGTCATCGGCGCGTGTGCTTACCTCAAAGCCAGGGTTGCCATGTCATGGAGCGTATTATTAAGCTCCCAATAATAATAATTTGAATGGAAAACTTTTCTTCTGTCGTTACAAATTACGTCGATATTCCTTCTTAATTCGCTAGGTAACGTTGTGGGAAAAAGGGTTTATTAGAGAAATGTGTCAAATCATCTCTTGCTGCAACAAAAATGTTGACCTAGTTTTCTGAACCTATGGGAGGGTTTTTGAGAGGTTATTGTCATTTCAAATGGACCTGGCAACCCTGCTCAAAGCAGAGGGGAAGAAACCATCAGGAGTGTAATTCATCCATGTGCCATTCCTCCTCCTCAGACATATCTATAATCATCATAACAGTGTGTAACAAATTGTGTAAGACAGGGTAAATGCGTCCGCATGCTTCAGTTCGGGTGGCGTCTAGCCGAAGTCAGTTAGGCGAACCGAACTAGTGTGGTCGCATGCACTCAAAATACACTGCTCAAAAAAATAAAGGGAACACTAAAATAACATGTCCTAGATCTGAATGAATGAAATATTCTTATTAAATACTTTTTTTCTTTACATAGTTGAATGTGCTGACAACAAAATGCCGTTTGATACTCCTGGTATTGGATATGACTGAAAAAGAATCTCACAGACATTCATACCTGAACCGCACCTTTATTTACCAAGGTAGAGTACATGATCAGTGGAAATATTAAATGTACAGGCTACAATGTGGGGATCTCATGCTACATGTATATACGACTTGCATCCTTGGCACAAAGTTAGATTATATTCTACTCAATCCATAGGCTTCATTGATGCCAGTCAGACTGTTTTGAAGTTGATACAACCGGCTATGATAGCTTAAGTTCATATCTAGGTTCTGAACTAATATGTATACCAAACGTTTGGGTCCATACACATATCTGCTAGACAGCTACACATCCATAGGTATACAGGGATTTTATCCTCCACTGCCCAATAAGCAGGAACATAGTTAGCTACGTTATTTCATCTCACTGCATTGCATGGCAAATATCAGCAAGGCAAACTGTACATTCAATTTGCAGTAAATGCTTTAGCTAGCTAGATTCTTTACGTCCACTGTTTCACAAGACGACAGCCTGGTTTGCTGGTAGTTTCAGGAGTCCCTAAAACATTAAACAACCAGAATTACAATTTCATACTCATGTCAAAACACCTATAAAGCTAGCTAGCTGGCTACTGTGATTTACTGTGATTTAATGTGATTTAGTGTAATTGAATGTGATTTAATGTGATTTAGTGCAATTTGGTGTGATTAGCTGTGCCCTAAATGGGATTGGCCCTATGGTGAACGGAGGGCTGGGTTGTGAGGTTGGGTTGTGAGGTTGAGTTGTCAGGTTGGGTTGTCAGGCTGGGTTGTCAGGGCAGAACTGTTGGAACACACAGAATAGCTGATCTGGAACCATTCATCTGTAGAGAATGGAATATAGATGAGGTAAAGAGTTCAATGGAACTTGACCCAAAGAATCTAATTGCCATGGAAACGCATGGGGGAAAGATCCCGAATCTCCTCATTGCACCCCAGCAAAATGAAACTACACTTAGGCTATTAATTATAAGCTCATTTCACACTATGTTGAGGTAAAAATCTAGTCAATGATCTCCAGCAGTTCCACAGTAAACCACTCGCTGTCTGGTAGACACACCTCTCCTAGTCAATGATCTCCGGCAGTTCCACAGTAAACCACTCACTGTCTGGTAGACACACCTCTCCTAGTCAATGATCTCCGGCAGTTCCACAGTAAATCGTTCATTCCCTCTTTATCTCTAATTTGGTATTATAAACTGTCAGTAAACTAAGTTGTTAATGTTATTTAATCAGCTAGCTCCGTCACCCGCCGAGACCCAGCATCAGTCAGGGAAGAGCTGATTCCAAAGCTTTAATGAGATTTCCTTCTAAATGTACGATGAATAAGGACCCTGTTAACCAGGTCCGTGTGGATAGAACCTTTTGCCAGGCCCCCCGGGTTTGAATGTGTCAAGAACTGCAACGCTGCTGGGTTTGTCACGCTCAACAGTTTCCCGTGTGTATCGTGCATGGCCCTCCACCCAAAGGACATCCAGACAACTTGACACGACTGCCAAGTTTGTGTATATTCCATATGTTAACCAATACTTGAGATGCGAATACAGTTGATTGACTTCATAACAAGAAGACTGTGAACACGGGTGTGTGTGACGCGTCTCTTCCTCCATTCAGATCCTATCGTGTTGACGATCGCTAGCTACGGTTTTTAACACTTTCCCCGCTAGTCAGGTTGGCCTGATGTTGCATTTCTGGCCTTTTTATTATTCATGGGGGGCATTTCATCAGTACATTGCATTTATGGAAAGCATGCATGCAAAGTTATGTAGCATTTGATGCATGTCAGATCCACATGGGCAAATTAGATTCCAATAATGCATAATTGCCATCATTGTAAAGTAATCTTGCATAATTTAAAAAGGGATTGAATACCTAGATAACAATGCAATACATTACAGACCCATATGCATGTGTGGATTGAAATGCAAGAGAAATATCATGCTTTTCACATCATTAAACTAACACATGATAGATGTATTATATGATCAACACTGTTTCATTGCAGCCTGGTTGCAAGTCTCTGTATTGTTACAAAGTTCGTCAAACAGACTACAGCCCAGACTAGTTCCATTCATTACACACGCACGATTTTCATAGCTTTGGGTGTCCAAAAGATAAGAGTTCACAACTTTCTCCAAATGCAGGGTATTGCTGGCTTCTAGCCAACATCAAGTAAGTTAGGTACCAGTGTTGTGCCGAAAATCCCCCTGCCAGAATCCACCCCCGCCTTCTAATTTCCTTAATTTTGTGGCTTGAGTCAAATACTTTCGGTGACACACATCAGAGTCAAATAGTTTCTATAGAACAAACTTCACGTCAGAAAAGGCAACCGAAATGAATAATTAATGTATGTGTGTTATTTTAAACATAGAGGAGGGAGTAAAATGTTGGCAAGCAATAAACATTTCAGAACAATTATGTCTGAATTATTATCCTTACACTTTCAAAAATACTAGTTGAATAAGACATGGGAGAGATGACGAATTATGGCGAAGAGATTTATTTATAGACTAATACAACAATCAGTAGCGGATTTAGGTACAGGCGACATGGGCAGCCGCCCAGGGGCATCTTGCCCGGGGCAACACGGAGCGGGGCGGGCGCTGAAGGGGGCGTTCGCCCAGGGCGACATACAAGCTAGAACCGCCACATACACTTGAAACAAATAGCCAAACTGAAAACTGCAGACAAAAATGCTTTCTGCTACTAAGATCAGTGAAATGTAGGCTAAACTGACAGAGTGAAGAGCAGAAATGTCAGCTAGCAAGCAAGTCACAGTAACGAGGAACGCGAGGGGAGATTTTCGACACAACACCTGTGCAGAAGCAAAGGCTACGTATGTATTACAGGTATAACATATACTTTATTTATAACATATACTTTATTTATAACATATACTTTATTTATAACATATACTTTATTTATAACATATACTTTATTTCACCGAAAATCCCTCATTAATTGTTTTAAGGTTATTTTGAGATGTGTTACACTACTTTTAAGAGTGAACTATCGTATTGTATTTATTTTCTACATGGTGTTAATGCTGTGAGGTCATCAACGGGAGCCATGCTTTTACTCCTCGGTTTGCTCAGAGCCTGATGAGGAGAGGTATGTCTTATGTACGCTCCGCTCTTTTCAATGCACATGTAAGCAAATGTCCACACATGTCCAAAAAAAGACAAACGAAAATTATATCGTCATTGATTTAGTGTTGCGCTACTGTTTTTAGGAATATATATTAGTGTGAATGGGGATAATGTTTGACTGCAATTTTGCAAGGCTTGCCCAGCCAGCGTTACCTTTGCGGGTCTCTCAGGTGCAGACAGCGTGAGTTTTCTGACAGGAATTCAGCACTCTTTTGTCTTTTATCAGGCTAATATACTTGTGTATGGCAGTCCAGACGGCAGCATCAAGCTTGACTTTGTATTTGTATCCATTCCATGCAGGTATGTTGTGAAATGTGACGATTTATATGTAATGTTTAATGTGCTAATTAGTTAGCTGTTGTTCATTTTGTTACTTTTCTGGGCATGTCAAAATGGCGTTGTTGCCTCATTAGTATACCTCAGGTACACTAAGAAATATTTAGCATTTATTAGCAAATTATTCCTGTACAACATTTATAAAATGAAATGAGTCTTTTGAAAATATGAACACGTACATTTTGTACAATGCATTTTTAGTTGTTGACGTGAGTTAGCTCAGAGCGTGATGAAGAGAGGCTAATATAGTTGTGTTTGGGAGTCCAGACAGCAGCACCAACCTTAGTCTTGTATTTGTATCCATTCCATGCAGTCACTAAAAGAGAGACAACCGGCAGACTTGTGTCCAGAGACTTGTCTTCCACCTACACCTCACCAGAACACAACGCAGAAAGGTACGGTACTGTACAGTGCCTTTAACACGTGCATGATGGGGAGATGAGGCCAGAGGTTGCATTGCATTACAACTTCTCTCTTTTCCCCCTCACTTTTCTCTCTTCCCTCTAACCTCATCTCTCTCCCTCCCTCCCATTTTCTCTTTTCCTATTTTTCTCTCCCTATTTCTTTTTCTCTTCTCTGTTATCTCTCTCTTCATTCCACTCCACTCTTTTCTCTTTACTCACTTTTCTCTCTCTACTTTTTCTTTCTATCGCTCTCCTTTCTCTCTCATTTTTCTCCCCTCTTTCTTTCTTTCTTTATCTCCCCTTTCTTTCTCTCTCTCTCTCTTTCTTTCTTTCTTTCTCTCTCTCTTTCTCCCTCTCTCTTCTTTCTCTCTCTCTTCTTTCTTTCTCTCTCTCTTTCTTTCTCCTCTTTCTCTCTCTTTCTTTCTCTTTCTTTCTCTCTCTCTTCTTTCTTTCTTTCTCTCTCCTCTTTCTTTCTCTCTCCTCTTTCTCTCACTCTCTTCTTTCTTTCTCTCTCCTCTTTCTCTCTCTCTTTCTCCCTCTCTCTCCTCTTTCTTTCTTTCTTTCTCTCTTTCTTTCTTTCTTTCTCTTTCTTCCTCTATTCTTTCTCTCTCCTCTTTCTCTCTTTCTCTCTCTCTCCTCTTTCTTTCTTTCTTTCTCTCTTTCTTTCTTTCTCTTTCTTCCTCTATTCTTTCTCCCTCTCTTCTTTCTCTCTCTCTTTCTTTCTCTCTCTCTTATTTCTCTCTCTCTTTCTCTCTCTCTCCTTTCTCACTTATTTTTCTCTCCTTTCTCTCAAATTCATTTTTTTACTAATTCAAGCTGATTTATTGGTATGAAAAACATTGTGTCACTTTTGCCAAAGCAACAATGTGTACAATATACATTGTAATACAATTATAAAAAGATAACAAATAGTAATATAAAATGGTGGCAAATGATAATACAACATGAAATACAAAAATAACAAGGGAAGTCAGTAGTAGAAATATAATAAATAAAAATGGAAAATGAAACTAAAACTAACTTATAACTAAATAACTCATCTTCACCATTACATCAGTACTATCAGTATTACATCAGTACTACTACTACTACCACCACCATCATTACTACTACTATTACTACTACTACTACTACCACCACCATCATTACTACTACTACTACTACTACTACTACTACCACCACCATCATTACTACTACTACTACTATCATCATTACTACTACTATTACTACTACTACTACTACCACCACCATCATTACTACTACTACTACTACTACTACTACTACTACTATCATCATTACTACTACTACTATTACTACTACTACTATTACTACCAGTACTATTACTACTACTACTACTACTACTATCATCATTACTACTACTACTATTACTACTACTACTACTATTACTACTACTACTACTACTACCATCACCATCATTACTACTACTATTTCTACTACTACTACTACTATTACTACTACTATTACTACTACTACTACTATTACTACTACTACTACTACTACTACCATCACCATCATTACTACTACTATTACTACTACTACTACTACTACTACTACTACTACTACTACTACTACTATCATCATTAACGCTACTACTACTACTATTACTACTACTACTATTACTACTACTACTATTACTACTACTACTATTACTACTACTACTACTACTACTACAATCACCATCATTACTACTACTATTACTACTACTACTACTACTACTACTACCATCACCATCATTACTACTACTATTACTACTACTACTACTACTACTGTAACAGATGTGAAACGACTAGCTTAGTTAGCAGTGTGCGCTAAATAGCGTTTCAATCGGTGACGTGACTTGCTCTGAGACCTTGAAGTAGTAGTTCCCCTTGCTCTGCAAGGGCCGCGGCTTTTGTGGAGCGATGGGTAACGATGCTTCGTGGGTGTCAGTTGTTGATGTGTGCAGAAGGTCTCTGGTTCGCGCCCGGGTATGGGCGAGGGGACGGTCTAAACTTATACTGTTACACTACTATCATCATTACTACTACTACTACTACTATTACTACTACTACTACTATTACTACTACTACTACCATCATTACTACTACTATTACTACTACTACTATCATCATTACTACTACTACTACTATTACTACTACTACTACTACTACTACTACTACTACTACTACTACTACCATCACCATCATTACTACTACTATTACTACTACTACTACTACTATCATCATTATTACTACTACTACTACTACTATCATCATTACTGCTACTATTATTACTACTACTACTACTATTACTACTACTACCATCACCATCATTACTATTACTACTACTACTACTATTATTACTACTACTACTACTACTATTACTACTACTACTACTATTACTACTACTACTACTATTATTACTACTACTACTACTACTATTACTACTACTACTATCATCATTACTACTACTACTATTACTACTACTACTACTACTATCATCATTACTACTACTACTACTACTACTATCATCATTACTACTATTACTACTACTACTAATACTATTACTACTACTACTACTACTATCATCATTACTACTACTACTACTACTATCATCATTACTACTACTACTACTACTACTGCTATTACTACTACTACTACTACTACTATCATCATTACTACTATTACTACTACTACTACTACCATCATTACCACTACTACTACTACCACCACCATCATTACTACTACTACCACCATCATCATTACCACTACTACTACTACTACTACCACCACCACCATTACTACTACTACTCCTACCACCATCATTACTACTACTATTACTACTACCACCATCATTACTACTACTACCACCACCATCATTACTACTACTACTGCTACTACCACCACCACCACCATTACTACTACTACTACTACCACCATCATTACTACTACTACTACCACCATCATTACTACTACTACTACTACCACCACCATTACTACTACTACTACTACTACCACCACCATTACTACTACTACTACTACTACTACTACTACCACCATCATTACTACTACTACTACCACCATCATTACTACTACTACTACTACCACCACCATTACTACTACTACTACTACTACCACCACCATTACTACTACTACCACCACCATCATTACTACTACTACTACTACCACCATCATTACTACTACTACTACTACCACCATCATTACTACTACTACTACTACTACTACTACCACCACCACCACCATTACTACTACTACTACTACCACCATCATTACTACTACTACTACCACCATCATTACTACTACTACTCAATGCACATGTAAGCAAATGTCCACACATGTCCAAAAAAAGACAAACGAAAATTATATCGTCATTGATTTAGTGTTGCGCTACTGTTTTTAGGAATACATATTAGTGTGAATGGGGATAATGTTTGACTGCAACTTTGCAAGGCTTGCCCAGCCAGCGTTACCTTTGCGGGTCTCTCAGGTGCAGACAGCGTGAGTTTTCTGACAGGAATTCAGCACTCTTTTGTCTTTTATCAGGCTAATATACTTGTGTATGGCAGTCCAGACGGCAGCATCAAGCTTGGCTTTGTATTTGTATCCATTCCATGCAGGTATGTTGTGAAATGTGACGATTTATATGTAATGTTTAATGTGCTAATTAGTTAGCTGTTGTTCATTTTGTTACTTTTCTGGGCATGTCAAAATGGCGTTGTTGCCTCATTAGTATACCTCAGGTACACTAAGAAATATTTAGCATTTATTAGCAAATTATTCCTGTACAACATTTATAAAATGAAATGAGTCTTTTGAAAATATGAACACGTACATTTTGTACAATGCATTTTTAGTTGTTGACGTGAGTTAGCTCAGAGCGTGATGAAGAGAGGCTAATATAGTTGTGTTTGGGAGTCCAGACAGCAGCACCAACCTTAGTCTTGTATTTGTATCCATTCCATGCAGTCACTAAAAGAGAGACAACCGGCAGACTTGTGTCCAGAGACTTGTCTTCCACCTACACCTCACCAGAACACAACGCAGAAAGGTACGGTACTGTACAGTGCCTTTAACACGTGCATGATGGGGAGATGAGGCCAGAGGTTGCATTGCATTACAACTTCTCTCTTTTCCCCCTCACTTTTCTCTCTTCCCTCTAACCTCATCTCTCTCCCTCCCTCCCATTTTCTCTTTTCCTATTTTTCTCTCCCTATTTCTTTTTCTCTTCTCTGTTATCTCTCTCTTCATTCCACTCCACTCTTTTCTCTTTACTCACTTTTCTCTCTCTACTTTTTCTTTCTATCGCTCTCCTTTCTCTCTCATTTTTCTCCCCTCTTTCTTTCTTTCTTTATCTCCCCTTTCTTTCTCTCTCTCTCTCTTTCTTTCTTTCTTTCTCTCTCTCTTTCTCCCTCTCTCTTCTTTCTCTCTCTCTTCTTTCTTTCTCTCTCTCTTTCTTTCTCCTCTTTCTCTCTCTTTCTTTCTCTTTCTTTCTCTCTCTCTCTTCTTTCTTTCTTTCTCTCTCCTCTTTCTTTCTCTCTCCTCTTTCTCTCACTCTCTTCTTTCTTTCTCTCTCCTCTTTCTCTCTCTCTTTCTCCCTCTCTCTCCTCTTTCTTTCTTTCTTTCTCTCTTTCTTTCTTTCTTTCTCTTTCTTCCTCTATTCTTTCTCTCTCCTCTTTCTCTCTTTCTCTCTCTCTCCTCTTTCTTTCTTTCTTTCTCTCTTTCTTTCTTTCTCTTTCTTCCTCTATTCTTTCTCCCTCTCTTCTTTCTCTCTCTCTTTCTTTCTCTCTCTCTTATTTCTCTCTCTCTTTCTCTCTCTCTCCTTTCTCACTTATTTTTCTCTCCTTTCTCTCAAATTCATTTTTTTACTAATTCAAGCTGATTTATTGGTATGAAAAACATTGTGTCACTTTTGCCAAAGCAACAATGTGTACAATATACATTGTAATACAATTATAAAAAGATAACAAATAGTAATATAAAATGGTGGCAAATGATAATACAACATGAAATACAAAAATAACAAGGGAAGTCAGTAGTAGAAATATAATAAATAAAAATGGAAAATGAAACTAAAACTAACTTATAACTAAATAACTCATCTTCACCATTACATCAGTACTATCAGTATTACATCAGTACTACTACTACTACCACCACCATCATTACTACTACTATTACTACTACTACTACTACCACCACCATCATTACTACTACTACTACTACTACTACTACTACCACCACCATCATTACTACTACTACTACTATCATCATTACTACTACTATTACTACTACTACTACTACCACCACCATCATTACTACTACTACTACTACTACTACTACTACTACTATCATCATTACTACTACTACTATTACTACTACTACTATTACTACCAGTACTATTACTACTACTACTACTACTACTATCATCATTACTACTACTACTATTACTACTACTACTACTATTACTACTACTACTACTACTACCATCACCATCATTACTACTACTATTTCTACTACTACTACTACTATTACTACTACTATTACTACTACTACAACTACTACTACTACTATTACTACTACTACTACTACTACTACCATCACCATCATTACTACTACTATTACTACTACTACTACTACTACTACTACTACTACTACTACTACTACTATCATCATTAACGCTACTACTACTACTATTACTACTACTACTATTACTACTACTACTATTACTACTACTACTATTACTACTACTACTACTACTACTACAATCACCATCATTACTACTACTATTACTACTACTACTACTACTACTACTACCATCACCATCATTACTACTACTATTACTACTACTACTACTACTACTGTAACAGATGTGAAACGACTAGCTTAGTTAGCAGTGTGCGCTAAATAGCGTTTCAATCGGTGACGTGACTTGCTCTGAGACCTTGAAGTAGTAGTTCCCCTTGCTCTGCAAGGGCCGCGGCTTTTGTGGAGCGATGGGTAACGATGCTTCGTGGGTGTCAGTTGTTGATGTGTGCAGAAGGTCTCTGGTTCGCGCCCGGGTATGGGCGAGGGGACGGTCTAAACTTATACTGTTACACTACTATCATCATTACTACTACTACTACTACTATTACTACTACTACTACTATTACTACTACTACTACCATCATTACTACTACTATTACTACTACTACTATCATCATTACTACTACTACTACTATTACTACTACTACTACTACTACTACTACTACTACCATCACCATCATTACTACTACTATTACTACTACTACTACTACTATCATCATTATTACTACTACTACTACTACTATCATCATTACTGCTACTATTATTACTACTACTACTACTATTACTACTACTACCATCACCATCATTACTATTACTACTACTACTACTATTATTACTACTACTACTACTACTATTACTACTACTACTACTATTACTACTACTACTACTATTATTACTACTACTACTACTACTATTACTACTACTACTATCATCATTACTACTACTACTATTACTACTACTACTACTACTATCATCATTACTACTACTACTACTACTACTATCATCATTACTACTATTACTACTACTACTAATACTATTACTACTACTACTACTACTATCATCATTACTACTACTACTACTACTATCATCATTACTACTACTACTACTACTACTGCTATTACTACTACTACTACTACTACTATCATCATTACTACTATTACTACTACTACTACTACCATCATTACCACTACTACTACTACCACCACCATCATTACTACTACTACCACCATCATCATTACCACTACTACTACTACTACTACCACCACCACCATTACTACTACTACTCCTACCACCATCATTACTACTACTATTACTACTACCACCATCATTACTACTACTACCACCACCATCATTACTACTACTACTGCTACTACCACCACCACCACCATTACTACTACTACTACTACCACCATCATTACTACTACTACTACCACCATCATTACTACTACTACTACTACCACCACCATTACTACTACTACTACTACTACCACCACCATTACTACTACTACTACTACTACTACTACTACCACCATCATTACTACTACTACTACCACCATCATTACTACTACTACTACTACCACCACCATTACTACTACTACTACTACTACCACCACCATTACTACTACTACCACCACCATCATTACTACTACTACTACTACCACCATCATTACTACTACTACTACTACCACCATCATTACTACTACTACTACTACTACTACTACCACCACCACCACCATTACTACTACTACTACTACCACCATCATTACTACTACTACTACCACCATCATTACTACTACTACTCAATGCACATGTAAGCAAATGTCCACACATGTCCAAAAAAAGACAAACGAAAATTATATCGTCATTGATTTAGTGTTGCGCTACTGTTTTTAGGAATACATATTAGTGTGAATGGGGATAATGTTTGACTGCAACTTTGCAAGGCTTGCCCAGCCAGCGTTACCTTTGCGGGTCTCTCAGGTGCAGACAGCGTGAGTTTTCTGACAGGAATTCAGCACTCTTTTGTCTTTTATCAGGCTAATATACTTGTGTATGGCAGTCCAGACGGCAGCATCAAGCTTGGCTTTGTATTTGTATCCATTCCATGCAGGTATGTTGTGAAATGTGACGATTTATATGTAATGTTTAATGTGCTAATTAGTTAGCTGTTGTTCATTTTGTTACTTTTCTGGGCATGTCAAAATGGCGTTGTTGCCTCATTAGTATACCTCAGGTACACTAAGAAATATTTAGCATTTATTAGCAAATTATTCCTGTACAACATTTATAAAATGAAATGAGTCTTTTGAAAATATGAACACGTACATTTTGTACAATGCATTTTTAGTTGTTGACGTGAGTTCGCTCAGAGCGTGATGAAGAGAGGCTAATATAGTTGTGTTTGGGAGTCCAGACAGCAGCACCAACCTTAGTCTTGTATTTGTATCCATTCCATGCAGTCACTAAAAGAGAGACAACCGGCAGACTTGTGTCCAGAGACTTGTCTTCCACCTACACCTCACCAGACACAACGCAGAAAGGTACGGTACTGTACAGTGCCTTTAACACGTGCATGATGGGGAGATAAGGCCAGAGGTTGCATTGCATTACAACTTCTCTCTTTTCCCCCTCACTTTTCTCTCTTCCCTCTAACCTCATCTCTCTCCCTCCCTCCCATTTTCTATTTTCCTATTTTTCTCTCCCAATTTCTTTTTCTCTTCTCTGTTATCTCTCTCTTCATTCCACTCCACTCTTTTCTCTTTACTCACTTTTCTCTCTCTACTTTTTCTTTCTATCGCTCTCCTTTCTCTCTCATTTTTCTCCCCTCTTTCTTTCTTTCTTTATCTCCCCTTTCTTTCTCTCTCTCTCTCTTTCTTTCTTTCTTTCTCTCTCTTTCTCCCTCTCTCTTCTTTCTCTCTCTCTTCTTTCTTTCTCTCTCTCTTTCTTTCTCCTCTTTCTTTCTCTCTCTTTCTTTCTCTTTCTTTCTCTCTTCTTTCTTTCTTTCTCTCTCCTCTTTCTTTCTCTCTCCTCTTTCTCTCACTCTCTTCTTTCTTTCTCTCTCTTTCTCTCTTTCTCCCTCTCTCTCCTCTTTCTTTCTTTCTTTCTTTCTTTCTTTCTTTCTCTTTCTTCCTCTATTCTTTCTCTCTCCTCTTTCTCTCTTTCTCTCTCTCTCCTCTTTCTTTCTTTCTTTCTCTCTTTCTTCCTCTATTCTTTCTCCCTCTCTTCTTTCTCTCTCTCTTTCTTTCTCTCTCTCTCATTTCTCTCTCTCTTTCTCTCTCTCTCCTTTCTCACTTATTTTTCTCTCCTTTCTCTCAAATTCATTTTTTTACTAATTCAAGCTGATTTATTGGTATGAAAAACATTGTGTCACTTTTGCCAAAGCAACAATGTGTACAATATACATTGTAATACAATTATAAAAAGATAACAAATAGTAATATAAAATGGTGGCAAATGATAATACAACATGAAATACAAAAATAACAAGGGAAGTCAGTAGTAGAAATATAATAAATAAAAATGGAAAATGAAACTAAAACTAACTTATAACTAAATAACTCATCTTCACCATTACATCAGTACTATCAGTATTACATCAGTACTACTACTACTACCACCACCATCATTACTACTACTATTACTACTACTACTACTACCACCACCATCATTACTACTACTACTACTACTACTACTACTACCACCACCATCATTACTACTACTACTACTATCATCATTACTACTACTATTACTACTACTACTACTACCACCACCATCATTACTACTACTACTACTACTACTACTACTACTACTATCATCATTACTACTACTACTATTACTACTACTACTATTACTACCAGTACTATTACTACTACTACTACTACTACTATCATCATTACTACTACTACTATTACTACTACTACTACTATTACTACTACTACTACTACTACCATCACCATCATTACTACTACTATTTCTACTACTACTACTACTATTACTACTACTATTACTACTACTACAACTACTACTACTACTATTACTACTACTACTACTACTACTACCATCACCATCATTACTACTACTATTACTACTACTACTACTACTACTACTACTACTACTACTACTACTACTATCATCATTAACGCTACTACTACTACTATTACTACTACTACTATTACTACTACTACTATTACTACTACTACTATTACTACTACTACTACTACTACTACAATCACCATCATTACTACTACTATTACTACTACTACTACTACTACTACTACCATCACCATCATTACTACTACTATTACTACTACTACTACTACTACTGTAACAGATGTGAAACGACTAGCTTAGTTAGCAGTGTGCGCTAAATAGCGTTTCAATCGGTGACGTGACTTGCTCTGAGACCTTGAAGTAGTAGTTCCCCTTGCTCTGCAAGGGCCGCGGCTTTTGTGGAGCGATGGGTAACGATGCTTCGTGGGTGTCAGTTGTTGATGTGTGCAGAAGGTCTCTGGTTCGCGCCCGGGTATGGGCGAGGGGACGGTCTAAACTTATACTGTTACACTACTATCATCATTACTACTACTACTACTACTATTACTACTACTACTACTATTACTACTACTACTACCATCATTACTACTACTATTACTACTACTACTATCATCATTACTACTACTACTACTATTACTACTACTACTACTACTACTACTACTACTACTACTACTACTACTACCATCACCATCATTACTACTACTATTACTACTACTACTACTACTATCATCATTATTACTACTACTACTACTACTATCATCATTACTGCTACTATTATTACTACTACTACTACTATTACTACTACTACCATCACCATCATTACTATTACTACTACTACTACTATTATTACTACTACTACTACTACTATTACTACTACTACTACTATTACTACTACTACTACTATTATTACTACTACTACTACTACTATTACTACTACTACTATCATCATTACTACTACTACTATTACTACTACTACTACTACTATCATCATTACTACTACTACTACTACTACTACTATCATCATTACTACTATTACTACTACTACTAATACTATTACTACTACTACTACTACTATCATCATTACTACTACTACTACTACTATCATCATTACTACTACTACTACTACTACTGCTATTACTACTACTACTACTACTACTATCATCATTACTACTATTACTACTACTACTACTACCATCATTACCACTACTACTACTACCACCACCATCATTACTACTACTACCACCATCATCATTACCACTACTACTACTACTACTACCACCACCACCATTACTACTACTACTCCTACCACCATCATTACTACTACTATTACTACTACCACCATCATTACTACTACTACCACCACCATCATTACTACTACTACTGCTACTACCACCACCACCACCATTACTACTACTACTACTACCACCATCATTACTACTACTACTACCACCATCATTACTACTACTACTACTACCACCACCATTACTACTACTACTACTACTACCACCACCATTACTACTACTACTACTACTACTACTACTACCACCATCATTACTACTACTACTACCACCATCATTACTACTACTACTACTACCACCACCATTACTACTACTACTACTACTACCACCACCATTACTACTACTACCACCACCATCATTACTACTACTACTACTACCACCATCATTACTACTACTACTACTACCACCATCATTACTACTACTACTACTACTACTACTACCACCACCACCACCATTACTACTACTACTACTACCACCATCATTACTACTACTACTACCACCATCATTACTACTACTACTCAATGCACATGTAAGCAAATGTCCACACATGTCCAAAAAAAGACAAACGAAAATTATATCGTCATTGATTTAGTGTTGCGCTACTGTTTTTAGGAATACATATTAGTGTGAATGGGGATAATGTTTGACTGCAACTTTGCAAGGCTTGCCCAGCCAGCGTTACCTTTGCGGGTCTCTCAGGTGCAGACAGCGTGAGTTTTCTGACAGGAATTCAGCACTCTTTTGTCTTTTATCAGGCTAATATACTTGTGTATGGCAGTCCAGACGGCAGCATCAAGCTTGACTTTGTATTTGTATCCATTCCATGCAGGTATGTTGTGAAATGTGACGATTTATATGTAATGTTTAATGTGCTAATTAGTTAGCTGTTGTTCATTTTGTTACTTTTCTGGGCATGTCAAAATGGCGTTGTTGCCTCATTAGTATACCTCAGGTACACTAAGAAATATTTAGCATTTATTAGCAAATTATTCCTGTACAACATTTATAAAATGAAATGAGTCTTTTGAAAATATGAACACGTACATTTTGTACAATGCATTTTTAGTTGTTGACGTGAGTTAGCTCAGAGCGTGATGAAGAGAGGCTAATATAGTTGTGTTTGGGAGTCCAGACAGCAGCACCAACCTTAGTCTTGTATTTGTATCCATTCCATGCAGTCACTAAAAGAGAGACAACCGGCAGACTTGTGTCCAGAGACTTGTCTTCCACCTACACCTCACCAGAACACAACGCAGAAAGGTACGGTACTGTACAGTGCCTTTAACACGTGCATGATGGGGAGATGAGGCCAGAGGTTGCATTGCATTACAACTTCTCTCTTTTCCCCCTCACTTTTCTCTCTTCCCTCTAACCTCATCTCTCTCCCTCCCTCCCATTTTCTCTTTTCCTATTTTTCTCTCCCTATTTCTTTTTCTCTTCTCTGTTATCTCTCTCTTCATTCCACTCCACTCTTTTCTCTTTACTCACTTTTCTCTCTCTACTTTTTCTTTCTATCGCTCTCCTTTCTCTCTCATTTTTCTCCCCTCTTTCTTTCTTTCTTTATCTCCCCTTTCTTTCTCTCTCTCTCTCTTTCTTTCTTTCTTTCTCTCTCTCTTTCTCCCTCTCTCTTCTTTCTCTCTCTCTTCTTTCTTTCTCTCTCTCTTTCTTTCTCCTCTTTCTCTCTCTTTCTTTCTCTTTCTTTCTCTCTCTCTTCTTTCTTTCTTTCTCTCTCCTCTTTCTTTCTCTCTCCTCTTTCTCTCACTCTCTTCTTTCTTTCTCTCTCCTCTTTCTCTCTCTCTTTCTCCCTCTCTCTCCTCTTTCTTTCTTTCTTTCTCTCTTTCTTTCTTTCTTTCTCTTTCTTCCTCTATTCTTTCTCTCTCCTCTTTCTCTCTTTCTCTCTCTCTCCTCTTTCTTTCTTTCTTTCTCTCTTTCTTTCTTTCTCTTTCTTCCTCTATTCTTTCTCCCTCTCTTCTTTCTCTCTCTCTTTCTTTCTCTCTCTCTTATTTCTCTCTCTCTTTCTCTCTCTCTCCTTTCTCACTTATTTTTCTCTCCTTTCTCTCAAATTCATTTTTTTACTAATTCAAGCTGATTTATTGGTATGAAAAACATTGTGTCACTTTTGCCAAAGCAACAATGT
>NC_143034.1:14502500-14510000 GCF_057628025.1 Oncorhynchus mykiss
TGTCTGTTCATGTCTACTACTACTACTACTACTACCATGTATTTTCATGTCTACTACTACTACTACTACTACTACTACCACCATGTCTGTTCATGTCTACTACTACTACTACTACTACTACCATGTCTGTTCATGTCTACTACTACTACTACTACTACTAGTACTACCATGTCTTTTCATGTCTACTACTACTACTACTACTACTACTACTACTACTACTACTACTACTACTACTACCATGTCTGTTCATGTCTACTACTACTACTACTACTACTAGTACTACCATGTCTTTTCATGTCTACTACTACTACTACTACTACTACTACTACTACTACTACTACTACTACTACTACCACCACCATGTCTTTTCATGTCTGCCGGTTTCTATGTCCATGTCTTTTCTGCGTTTTCATTACGAGTGGAAAGTGGACCAGTTCTGCCCTACATGCATTAGTTGATGTATTTCTCTGGATTTTCTGACAGAATTCTGCATGTGGGGCTTCAATTGGATGTTTGTCCCACATTTTAAAGTCCAGTTTATTGAGTGGCCCCCAAACCTCACTTCTGTAAAGAGCTATTGGTAGGATTACACTGTCAAATATTTGGGTCCAAATTCTAATTGGGATGTTGATTTAGAATAATTTCATTTTTATTGCATACAATGCTCTGCAGGCTTTTTCTTTGAGTGCATTCACTGCCACATTAAGGTTCTGTTGAAGACCTTCTTTGGTTTGTGATAGAATAACCAAATCCTCAGCATATAGCAGGTATTTTACCTCTGTGTTAAACAGTATGAGTCCTGGGGCTGCAGTCATCAGCGTATAGCAGGTATTTTACCTCTGTGTTAAACAGTATGAGTCCTGGGGCTGCAGTCATCAGCATATAGCAGGTATTTTACCTCTGTGTTAAACAGTATGAGTCCTGGGGCTGCAGTCATCAGCATATAGCAGGTATTTTACCTCTGTGTTAAACAGTATGAGTCCTGGGGCTGCAGTCATCAGCGTATAGCAGGTATTTTACCTCTGTGTTAAACAGTATGAGTCCTGGGGCTGCAGTCATCAGCATATAGCAGGTATTTTACCTCTGTGTTAAACAGTATGAGTCCTGGGGCTGCAGTCATCAGCGTATAGCAGGTATTTTACCTCTGTGTTAAACAGTATGAGTCCTGGGGCTGCAGTCATCAGCATATAGCAGGTATTTTACCTCTGTGTTAAACAGTATGAGTCCTGGGGCTGGAGAATGGTCCAACATGTCTGCTAATTCATTGATATATAAATGTTGGAAAGGTTTGGACTCAAACTGCAGCCTTGTCTCACACCTCGATTTTGTGAAAATAATTATGTTATTTTGTTTTAGATTTTTATTGCACACTTGTTTTCTGTGTACATACATTTTATTAAGTCATACACCTTACCACCAAGCCCACTTTAGAGAATTGTGTAGAATAGCCCTTCGTGCCAAATAGAATCAAATGCTTTTTTTAAAGGCAATAAAGCAAGCAAAGATTTTGCCCTCTTTTTTTTTTTGGTGGTGTAATGTCTGCTTCCAACTCACACCGTCAAACACATGGATCCCCTGAACGCAGCTCACTCTCCAGATCCCAATCACCTGAATTCTGATCACCTGTTCACACACCTGTATGTCATAATCACACACTATGTAGTTCAGTTCATTGTGAGGTATTATTTTTTTGTTGTTGTCCACATTCTATTCGGATCTCTGTTTATTTCCATATTAGTCCTCCCGTGTATCATAGTTTTTGGCCATCCTCACTAACATGTTACGTTTTTCTTCTGGTGAAAGAGAGGAGGACCAAAATGCAGCGTGGTTATTCATAAACATCTTTAATGAAAGATGAAAATACAAACAGTTTACAAAAACAATAAACGTGAAAAACCGAACCAGCTCTATCTGGTGCAACAAGCACAGAGACAGGAACAATCACCCACGAAATACCCAAAGAATATGGCTGCCTAAATATGGTTCCCAATCAGAGACAACGATAAACACCTGCCTCTGATTGAGAACCACTCTAGGCAACCATAGACTTTCCTAGACTACATAACTAAACACAATCCCATAAACTACAAAAACCCCAAGACAAAACAAACCACATAAATCACCCATGTCACACCCTGGCCTAACCAAAATAATAAAGAGAACACAGAATACTAAGACCAGGGTGTGACATAACAACGTTGTTTTGTCTATTCTCTGCCTGTACTGTTACCTGTCAGATTTCTTGTCATCCACCTCTTTCCTGATCTCCCGGACAACGTTACTAGCCTTTTCCCTGCCTGTACTGTTACCTTTTTGGATTCCCTGTGTATGACCTTCTGCCTGTCCCTGGACCGTGCTACCTGCCTCCTCCTGTGTATGACCTTCTGCCTGTCCCTGGACCATGCTACCTGCCTCCTCCAGTGTATGACCTTCTGCCTGTCCATGGGACCATGCTACCTGCCTCCTCCTGTGGTCCTTTACACCTGCTGCGCCCTGCGCTTGAAACCAGCACTTAGTCTCCCATCATACTCATTACAGGTGGACATGTTTATTAATTAGTCTGTGTAAGGTGTAAATATGGTCAGTAGTGCGATGGTGGGGGAGAAATCCAATGTGACATTTACTGAATTACATTTTTTTTCTTGAAGAAAGTATTGAATTCAAAATGCTATACACAACCTTTCCCAAGTTGTTGTTTTTGCAAATTCCCCTGTAATTATTGGGGTCTGATTTGTCTCCACTCTTGTGGACAGGGGAAAAGTTAATACCATATTGAACATTTTAAGCACAGCATTTTGCAACTCAGGTGTGCTGTTTTTCAGCATTTCATTTCTGATCTTATCTAGACCACAAGCCGCCTTTGATTTTATAGATTTGAGCTTTTCATTTAGTTCTTGTTGGGTTATTGGGTCATTTTTAATGGATTTTGGTTTGTTTTTAATGACTGATTCAAGGATGTTACATTTTTCTTGAATTTCTAATTGGTTCTGTTGTCTTTTTGTAAAGATTATCAAAATACGTTTTCCAAATTCCTTCATCTTGTACGGCTAATTCTTGTCGAGCTTAAATTGTTCGTGTTTCAGAGCTGATTTTGTTCAACTGCGTTTTCAATTTCGTCGAGTGTCTTGTTGGTATAATTCAATCTCTTGCGTTTCAGTGTATGTTTCTACAGATTCAGAGTTTCAAAGTATTCATAGCGTAGCTCTGGGTTGTTTTGCTGCTTATGCTTTTCATTTGACATTTGTCTTAGGTGTTTTCTAATTGTTTTACATTCATTGGCAAACCATTTTTCAGAAACATTTAGTTTTTTGTTTCTGATGTTGCATTTCTTTGGTTTTCTCAAATTTGCTTCTGATGCTGCTTTTTGGAATCTGCAGTGGATGTTTTGAGTAGCTGAATGGACACCTTCTTTATTGTTTTGGTATTGTGAGTTATTGAAGAACTGTGTAGAGTTCAATGTTTCAATGAATCTCTGCACTGTTTTGAGCCCATCTGTACGATTGGTTTATGTTGTAGAGTTTATTGGGCTGAATGACTATTGCCGGTTAATTTCTTCAGAAACACGTTGATCTGACAAGTGTCTGTGGTCTGACAGTGAATGCACTAATGGAGGAGGGGTCGATGTCACTGATGGCATAATCGACTACACTTGTCCCAAGAGCTGAGCAGTAAGTGAAGGGACCTAAAGAGTCCCCTCTGATTCTACCATTAAGCATGTACAGGCCTAAGGCTCGACAGATGCACTAACTCCTTCCCATTTTTGTTCAGTATTTGGTCAGGACTGTTTCTATTTATAAGAGGGCTACTGTACAAGGAGGGGTGTCCAACTATGTGGTGGTTACCTCCCACATCAGTGTAGTCAGGCTCAGAACCTGTTCTCGCATTGAAATCTCACTTCTGCCTGAAATGTAATGATTTCTGTCTGGAGATTGTCAAAAAACTGGTGATCATCATATGGTGAATCTGAAGGAGGAGCAGAAGCTGCACATATGTACACATCATTGTCACAAGAGATTGTACCTTTGTTAAGTTTGAGCCAAATGTGGATGGTACCTTTTTTTTCATTTCATTCAGTGCTGCTTAAGCTGAATGATGATTCCACCCGGCCCCGTTTAAACCTGTTTATGTTTGATTGATGGTAGTAAACTTTCTCTATAGCCTGAGGGACACTGAGTATCTATGTCTCCACAACACCGTGTTTCCAGTAGGATTATGATGTCCTCCTGTCCCATTGATGTTTTTAATCCATTCTGGATTTGTTGTTTTATAACCAAAATGTGAAGAGAATAGGCCCTGGATATTCCAAGAGCTGATAGTTAATGATCTCATTTATAATAAGTGATATTCACTGGTTTGAGTAAAGTACATTGAAAATAAATCCAAAATAGTAATATATATATGTATATATATATACCATTACATATAATTATTATTATAATACCAGTGCCAATAAAATATAGAATAGTTGTAAACAAATGAATAAGAATGGAATAAGATTTGTACTTATTTTTGTGTGCAATGCAATCTGCAACCCTGTGTGTGATTTAAAGGGTCTGTCTAGCCCAGTAGTCTGCATATTAGATGCAGTAGTTGGCACACCTCTCTTCTCTGATTGTTCTAGGTGTCTTTTGCCAGAGGTTACCTCAGCATATATAGGCTGATGATCTGAATGATGTATGGTGTGGACTGCATCATGTGGTGTACTTCTCTGAAGGACAGAGTTCTGCCTGATCCTAGAGTGGTGGTCTGTGCTGTGTTGTGATGGGTCTGGTCCAGTAGGGCTGTGTTGTGATGGGTCTGGTCCAGTAGAGCTGTGTTGTGATGGGTCGGGTGTAGTAGAGCTGTGTTGTGATGGGTCTGGTCCAGTAGAGCTGTGTTGTGATGGGTCTGGTCCAGTAGGGCTGTGTTGTGATGGGTCTGGTCCAGTAGAGCTGTGTTGTGATGGGTCTGGTCACCAGTAGAGCTGTGTTGTGATGGGTCTGGTCCAGTAGAGCTGTGTTGTGATGGGTCTGGTCCAGTAGAGCTGTGTTGTGATGGGTCTGGTCCAGTAGAGCTGTGTTGTGATGGGTCTGGTCACCAGTAGATAACACCAATGGATGCAATAGCGCTATGTGGCCACCAGATGGAGGTATTGGAACAACATTAACATGAAGTCACTGCCATTATGGCACCATTTCCAATGGGATTTAAAACATTTTCTTATGGGTAATACTAGGAGGAAGATGGATGTATAGGGGTAAAAGGGGTCAAAATAAGGAACGCTTCACGAATTTGCGTGTCATCCTTGCGCAGGGGCCATGCTAATCTTCTCTGTATCGTTCCAATTTTAGTATATGTGCTGCCGAAGCGAGCACAATACAGACATAGGAGAGGCCCTCATATATAGAGCACAACCCCCCTGACGTTTCGGATCATGGTTGGGGTCAAACAGACCTTCAGAGGCTCAAAAACCACCCATAGAAGGTTCCCACAGGATATTGTATAGACATGAAACTGGTAGGGATAATAATGGCTACCTTGTGTGTTGTAATGTTCTAACCTCTGCCTCGGAGTTGCAACGTATGCTGGGGGATATGCGAGTACACTGTCCCGTCTAGGACGTTGATAGGGTAGAACATAATGACGTAACAAAAGCCCTCGCACGAAACCCCACCCACTCACTGAAACCCGACACCCTCTGGGGCTGCATTCACTAAAGGTCCTCATGCATAGACGTAGCAGGAAATGTTGTGAAGCCAACGCCAAAAATACCCTAACATGGGGCTTTTAAAATTGTGTACCTTACGTGAAAATGTGCTATTTGGTAAGAAAGAAAGTGATTAGTGATCAACTGTAAAAACTGCTGTTTTGTGACATTTTGACTTTAGTTATAGATGTAGAGACATTTAATTGATTATTATAAGGAATGATTCTAGACTCAAATGTAGTGTAATACGCTTTTGGACTCCTCCCCCTGCTGTTGTAGTTGCTCTTCCCCTGGTCTTTGTTCCCCACCCTTCCCCCACTCTCTGTTCCCCACCCTTCCCCCGCCCTTCCCCCGCTCTCTGTTCCCCACCCTTCCCCAGCTCTCTGTTCCCCACCCTTCCCCCGCTCTCTGTTCCCCACCCTTCCCCCGCTCTCTGCAACCTGGCACGGCCAAAGATACTTAAAACTAACTCCCCATTTAGTAGCGAGAGAAGCAGAATAGAGCAACACAGAAGAGTAGTAGAGACAGAGAGAGGAGAGAGAATAGAGCAACACAGAAGAGTAGTAGAGACAGAGAGAGGAGAGAGAACTAGAGAAACAAGGAAATGATAAAGAGAACGACAGAGAACTAGAGATTCATATGTGGCCTGGCTGTGGTTGGAAGGTGACTGTTTCAACGTTCATGTTGACACATTGCCAGTGTGGTTCAATAAGAGTTTTTAAACCTGGTGGTGGGGGGAGAAAGAGACAGAAGGGGGAGAGGGAGAATGAGAAAAGAGGAGGGAGAGAAAATGGGGAGACAAAAAGAGAAAGAAAGGGAGAGTGAGAGACAAAGGGAGGGAAAGAAAAAGGGGAGTGGGTGAGAAGAAGGGGGAGAATGATGAGAGAAAAGGGAGAGGAGAAAGAGATAAAGAGGGAGAGAAAGTGTGACAGAGAAAGAGAGAGAAGGGGGATGTCATTGGATTGGCTGACTGTTTATTTTATTTTTTATTTCACCTTTATTTAACCAGGGAGGCCAGTTGAGAACAAGTTCTCATTTACAACTGCGACCTGGCCAAGATAAAGCATAGCAGTGTGAACAGACAACAACACAGAGTTACACAGAGTAAACCAATAAACAAGTCAATAACACAGTAGAAAAAAAGAGTCTATATACATTGTGTGCAAAAGGCATGAGGAGGTAGGCGAATAATTACAATTTTGCTAATTAACACTGGAGTGATAAATGATCTAGATGGTCATGTGCAGGTAGAGATACTGGTGTGCAAAAGAGCAGAAAAGTAAATAAATAAAAACAGTATTGGGATGATGTAGGTAAATTGGGTGGGCTATTTACCAATGGACTATGTACAGCTGCAGCGATCGGTTAGCTGCTCAGATAGCAGATGTTTAAAGTTGGTGAGGGAGATAAAAGTCTCCAACTTCAGCGATTTTTGCAATTCGTTCCAGTCACAGGCAGCAGAGAACTGGAAGGAAAGGCGGCCAAATGAGGTGTTGGCTTTAGGGATGATCAGTGAGATACACCTGCTGGAGCGCGTGCTACGGGTGGGTGTTGCCATCGTGACCAGTGAACTGAGATAAGGCGGAGCTTTACCTAGCATGGACTTGTAGATGACCTGGAGCCAGTGGGTCTGGCGACTAATATGTAGCGAGGGCCAGCCGACTAGAGCATACAAGTCGCAGTGGTGGGTGGTATAAGGTGCTTTAGTAACAAAACGGATGGCACTGTGATAAACTGCATCCAGTTTGCTGAGTAGAGTATTGGAAGCTATTTTGTAGATGACATCGCCGAAGTCAAGGATCGGTAGGATAGTC
>NC_143034.1:14512500-14617500 GCF_057628025.1 Oncorhynchus mykiss
AGTAGAGACAGAGAGAGGAGAGAGAACTAGAGAAACAAGGAAATGATAAAGAGAACGACAGAGAACTAGAGATTCATATGTGGCCTGGCTGTGGTTGGAAGGTGACTGTTTCAACGTTCATGTTGACACATTGCCAGTGTGGTTCAATAAGAGTTTTTAAAACTGGTGGTGGGGGGAGAAAGAGACAGAAGGGGGAGAGGGAGAATGAGAAAAGAGGAGGGAGAGAAAATGGGGAGACAAAAAGAGAAAGAAAGGGAGAGTGAGAGACAAAGGGAGGGAAAGAAAAAGGGGAGTGGGTGAGAAAAAGGGGGAGAATGATGAGAGAAAAGGGAGAGGAGAAAGAGATAAAGAGGGAGAGAAAGTGTGACAGAGAAAGAGAGAGAAGGGGGATGTCATTGGATTGGCTGACTGTTTATTTTATTTTTTATTTCACCTTTATTTAACCAGGGAGGCTAGTTGAGAACAAGTTCTCATTTACAACTGCGACCTGGCCAAGATAAAGCATAGCAGTGTGAACAGACAACAACACAGAGTTACACAGAGTAAACCAATAAACAAGTCAATAACACAGTAGAAAAAAATAGTCTATATACATTGTGTGCAAAAGGCATGAGGAGGTAGGCGAATAATTACAATTTTTCTAATTAACACTGGAGTGATAAATGATCTAGATGGTCATGTGCAGGTAGAGATACTGGTGTGCAAAAGAGCAGAAAAGTAAATAAATAAAAACAGTATTGGGATGATGTAGGTCAATTGGGTGGGCTATTTACCAATGGACTATGTACAGCTGCAGCGATCGGTTAGCTGCTCAGATAGCAGATGTTTAAAGTTGGTGAGGGAGATAAAAGTCTCCAACTTCAGCGATTTTTGCAATTCGTTCCAGTCACAGGCAGCAGAGAACTGGAAGGAAAGGCGGCCAAATGAGGTGTTGGCTTTAGGGATGATCAGTGCGATACACCTGCTGGAGCGCGTGCTACGGGTGGGTGTTGCCATCGTGACCAGTGAACTGAGATAAGGCGGAGCTTTACCTAGCATGGACTTGTAGATGACCTGGAGCCAGTGGGTCTGGCGACTAATATGTAGCGAGGGCCAGCCGACTAGAGCATACAAGTCGCAGTGGTGGGTGGTATAAGGTGCTTTAGTAACAAAACGGATGGCACTGTGATAAACTGCATCCAGTTTGCTGAGTAGAGTATTGGAAGCTATTTTGTAGATGACATCGCCGAAGTCAAGGATCGGTAGGATAGTCAGTTTTACTAGGGTAAGTTTGGCGGCGTGAGTGAAGGAGGCTTTGTTGCGGAATAGAAAGCCGACTCTAGATTTGATTTTAGATTAGAGATGTTTGATATGAGTCTGGAAGGAGAGTTTACAGTCTAGCCAGACACCTAGGTACTTATAGATGTCCACATATTCTAGGTCGGAACCATCCAGGGTGGTGATGCTAGTCGGGCGTGCGGGTGCAGGCAGCGAACGGTTGAAAAGCATGCATTTGGTTTTACTAGCGTTTAAGAGCAGTTGGGTTGGGGTCAAACAGACCTTCAGAGGCTCAAAAACCACCCATAGAAGGTTCCCACAGGATATTGTATAGACATGAAACTGGTAGGGATAATAATGGCTACCTTGTGTGTTGTAATGTTCTAGCCTCTGCCTCAGAGTTGCAACGTATGCTGGGTGATATGCGAGTACACTGTCCCGTCTAGAGCATACAAGTCGCAGTGGTGGGTGGTATAAGGTGCTTTAGTAACAAAACGGATGGCACTGTGATAAACTGCATCCAGTTTGCTGAGTAGAGTATTGGAAGCTATTTTGTAGATGACATCGCCGAAGTCAAGGATCGGTAGGATAGTCAGTTTTACTAGGGTAAGTTTGGCGGCGTGAGTGAAGGAGGCTTTGTTGCGGAATAGAAAGCCGACTCTAGATTTGATTTTAGATTAGAGATGTTTGATATGAGTCTGGAAGGAGAGTTTACAGTCTAGCCAGACACCTAGGTACTTATAGATGTCCACATATTCTAGGTCGGAACCATCCAGGGTGGTGATGCTAGTCGGGCGTGCGGGTGCAGGCAGCGAACGGTTGAAAAGCATGCATTTGGTTTTACTAGCGTTTAAGAGCAGTTGGAGGCCACGGAAGGAGTGTTGTATGGCATTGAAGCTCGTTTGGAGGTTAGATAGCACAGTGTCCAAGGAAGGGCCAGAAGTATACAGAATGGTGTCGTCTGCGTAGAGGTGGATTAGGGAATCGCCCGCAGCAAGAGCAACATCATTGATATATACAGAGAAAAGAGTCGGCCCGAGAATTGAACCCTGTGGCACCCCCATAGAGACTGCCAGAGGACCGGACAACATGCCCTCCGATTTGACACAAATCTGGTTAGCTTCTGGAGGTTCTTGAATGTGTTCTAAAATTAAAAATAATAGCGATACCGTATCACATTGGGTGAGGCAGGTTACCGGAAGGTATAATCGAATTAAAAATCAAAAAGAGATCGAAAATAAAATTTAAATATATATACAAAAAATACGAAAAATACAAAAGTACACGAGACACGAACAAAACACGTCTTCACTGCTACGCCATCTTGGGAAATTATCACTGTTAGCGCTATTGCATCCATTGGTGATATCACTATGTGGCCACCAGATGGAGGTATTGGAACAACATTAACATGAAGTCACTGCCATTATGGCACCATTTCCAATGGGATTTAAAACATTTTCTTATGGGTAATACTAGGAGGAAGATGGATGTATAGGGGTAAAAGGGGTAAAAATAAGGAACGCTTCACGAATTTGCGTGTCATCCTTGCGCAGAGGCCATGCTAATCTTCTCTGTATCGTTCCAATTTTAGTATATGTGCTGCCGAAGCGAGCACAATACAGACATAGGAGAGGCCCTCATATATAGAGCACAACCCCCCTGACGTTTCGGATCATGGTTGGGGTCAAACAGACCTTCAGAGGCTCAAAAACCACCCATAGAAGGTTCCCACAGGATATTGTATAGACATGAAACTGGTAGGGATAATAATGGCTACCTTGTGTGTTGTAATGTTCTAACCTCTGCCTCGGAGTTGCAACGTATGCTGGGTGATATGCGAGTACACTGTCCCGTCTAGGACGTTGATAGGGTAGAACATAATGACGTAACAAAAGCCCTCACACGAAACCCCACCCACTCACTGAAACCCGACACCCTCTGGGGCTGCATTCACCAAAGGTCCTCATGCATAGACGTAGCAGGAAATGTTGTGAAGCCAACGCCAAAAATACCCTAACATGGGGCTTTTAAAATTGTGTACCTTACGTGAAAATGTGCTATTTGGTAAGAAAGAAAGTGATTAGTGATCAACTGTAAAAACTGCTGTTTTGTGACATTTTGACTTTAGTTATAGATGTAGAGACATTTAATTGATTATTATAAGGAATGATTCTAGACTCAAATGTAGTGTAATACGCTTTTGGACTCCTCCCCCTGCTGTTGTAGTTGCTCTTCCCCTGGTCTTTGTTCCCCACCCTTCCCCCACTCTCTGTTCCCCACCCTTCCCCCACTCTCTGTTCCCCACCCTTCCCCCGCTCTCTGTTCCCCACCCTTCCCCCGCTCTCTGTTCCCCACCCTTCCCCCGCTCTCTGCAACCTGGCACGGCCAAAGATACTTAAAACTAACTCCCCATTTAGTAGCGAGAGAAGCAGAATAGAGCAACACAGAAGAGTAGTAGAGACAGAGAGGAGAGAGAATAGAGCAACACAGAAGAGTAGTAGAGACAGAGAGAGGAGAGAGAACTAGAGAAACAAGGAAATGATAAAGAGAACGACAGAGAACTAGAGATTCATATGTGGCCTGGCTGTGGTTGGAAGGTGACTGTTTCAACGTTCATGTTGACACATTGCCAATGTGGTTCAATAAGAGTTTTTAAAACTGGTGGTGGGGGGAGAAAGAGACAGAAGGGGGAGAGGGAGAATGAGAAAAGAGGAGGGAGAGAAAATGGGGAGACAAAAAGAGAAAGAAAGGGAGAGTGAGAGACAAAGGGAGGGAAAGAAAAAGGGGAGTGGGTGAGAAAAAGGGGGAGAATGATGAGAGAAAAGGGAGAGGAGAAAGAGATAAAGAGGGAGAGAAAGTGTGACAGAGAAAGAGAGAGAAGGGGGATGTCATTTGATTGGCTGACTGTTTATTTTATTTTTTATTTCACCTTTATTTAACCAGGGAGGCTAGTTGAGAACAAGTTCTCATTTACAACTGCGACCTGGCCAAGATAAAGCATAGCAGTGTGAACAGACAACAACACAGAGTTACACAGAGTAAACCAATAAACAAGTCAATAACACAGTAGAAAAAAAAGAGTCTATATACATTGTGTGCAAAAGGCATGAGGAGGTAGGCGAATAATTACAATTTTGCTAATTAACACTGGAGTGATAAATGATCTAGATGGTCATGTGCAGGTAGAGATACTGGTGTGCAAAAGAGCAGAAAAGTAAATAAATAAAAACAGTATTGGGATGATGTAGGTAAATTGGGTGGGCTATTTACCAATGGACTATGTACAGCTGCAGCGATCGGTTAGCTGCTCAGATAGCAGATGTTTAAAGTTGGTGAGGGAGATAAAAGTCTCCAACTTCAGCGATTTTTGCAATTCGTTCCAGTCACAGGCAGCAGAGAACTGGAAGGAAAGGCGGCCAAATGAGGTGTTGGCTTTAGGGATGATCAGTGCGATACACCTGCTGGAGCGCGTGCTACGGGTGGGTGTTGCCATCGTGACCAGTGAACTGAGATAAGGCGGAGCTTTACCTAGCATGGACTTGTAGATGACCTGGAGCCAGTGGGTCTGGCGACTAATATGTAGCGAGGGCCAGCCGACTAGAGCATACAAGTCGCAGTGGTGGGTGGTATAAGGTGCTTTAGTAACAAAACGGATGGCACTGTGATAAACTGCATCCAGTTTGCTGAGTAGAGTATTGGAAGCTATTTTGTAGATGACATCGCCGAAGTCAAGGATCGGTAGGATAGTCAGTTTTACTAGGGTAAGTTTGGCGGCGTGAGTGAAGGAGGCTTTGTTGCGGAATAGAAAGCCGACTCTAGATTTGATTTTAGATTAGAGATGTTTGATATGAGTCTGGAAGGAGAGTTTACAGTCTAGCCAGACACCTAGGTACTTATAGATGTCCACATATTCTAGGTCGGAACCATCCAGGGTGGTGATGCTAGTCGGGCGTGCGGGTGCAGGCAGCGAACGGTTGAAAAGCATGCATTTGGTTTTACTAGCGTTTAAGAGCAGTTGGAGGCCACGGAAGGGTGGGAGACGGTCATCGAGGTCGGGCAAGGACATGGTGGGGTCATCCTCCTCTCCTCCCTCAAATAGATCAGGTGTCCCGTCTGGGACATCTGGGTCCTTACCGAGGTTGGACTCGGCTCATTGATGGCGTGCTGGGCTACACCATCATAGCAGTGCAGGGTCTGAGAAAAAGGGGAGGAGAGAAATATGAGAGGGGAAAAGTGGCAGGAAATAGGGGGATAATGGGGAAAAATATGGGGGAGGGAAAAATTAGGAGAGGGGAATATAAGGAGGGAAATAGGGGAAGGGTAATGGGGAGGGAAATTAAGGGAGGGGAAACGTGGCAGAAAATAGGGGAAGGAAAGGGAAATATAGGGGAAGTGGAAAATAGTGGGGAAAATATAGGGAGGGGGGAGGGAGATATGGGAGGGGGAAAATAGGGGTAGGGAAGTGAAATATGGGAGAGGAAAATAGTGGGGGAAATATAGGGAGGGGGGAAATAGGGGAAGGAAAGGGAAATAATGGAGGGGAAAATAGGGGAGGGACAGAAAGTAGAGGTGGGGGAAAATAAGGAAAAAATAGACGAGGGGGAAAGTGGTGGAAAATAGGGGAGGGGAGTGAAATAGGGGAGGGGGCGGGGCATAAGTGAGGGGAAAATAGGGGAGGGGTAAATAGTGGGAAAAATATAGGGGAGGGGAAATAAGGGTAGGGAAGTGAAATATAGGGGAGGGAAAGGGAAATATGGGAGGGGAAAAATATAGGGGGAATGGGGAGGGAATTATAGGAGGGGAGAATAGGGGAGGTGAGGGGACAATAGGGGAGGTAGAAGGAGAATAGGGGGAGGGAAATTAAATATGGGAGCCGAAAATAGTGGGGAAAATATAGGTGAGAGGGAGGGAAATATGCGAGGGGAGAAAAGGGGGAGGGAAGTATAAAGAGGGAAATAGGGGAGGTGAAAATGGGAGGGGAAGATAGTGGGAAAAATATAGGGGATGGGGAGGGAATTATAGGAGGGGAGAATAGGGATATAATAGTAAAAAATGTTAGACCTGGTGCTCAAAGCACATGGCTACTTAATATGCATTGTTGACACATGCCTGCCAACTCCTCCTCTCACCCAGCAAAACCCCCCATTTCCCCTCCTCCTTCGACAGAGAAGAATGGGCAATATCCTTGGGCAATTTGCTCATTTTTCTGTTCCAAATGTTCCAAATACCCATATTGTACCATTAGTCCTCTCCTCCAATCAGATGCTTCAGTTTGTTTCAAATTGGAGAAAGAGAGCAAAAATACACCAATGAAGAGCCTAGCTTGTTCCAAAAGTTTTTAAGCCAATCATCTTCCTCTGAAATGTTCCTAACGTCACTTCATCACAAAATCTTTTTCTGTCGGCCATTGATGCTACTCGGTGAGTATCTGAGGTAATTTTGCTTAATTTGCAACGAATTTAAAGTCAACAACTATAAATGTGATGAAATATGACAATAACACGTCTAGTCAACCGAATTGTTTGACTACAGGGGCTTCCCAAACGGTGTAATTTAACAACTTTCGTAGATCGCTAGCTACTGTAGCCTGCTGCTGCACAGGCAAGTTAGCGTTGGCTATACATTATTTTTCTGTCAGCCATTGATGCCACTCGGTGAGTATATGAGGTAATTGTGCTTAATTTGCAACGAATGATGACTAAATGTGATGAAATATGACAATAACACGTCTAGCCAACCGACTTGTTTGACTACAGGGGCTACCCAAATTGTGTAATTTAACAACGTTCGTAAATCGCTAGCTACTGTAGGTGGACAAAACTCAAAGTTTATTTGACCACTGACAATCCTGTAAAACCTTAGCTAACATCTATATCAACTAAAATTTGGAATTCTATGCTATTTAATTGTATATTTTCTTTAGTTTTTTGATGGCATGCATTTGAAGTGTATGTAGTTGAATGAATTGTATTGATGGACATTGGGGGCAAACGTGTCTTTCTATGTAAACTGAATTTAACTGCAAATGAAATAATAATCATCCTACCCATAACCCCCAAACCCCCCACTGTTGTCCTCCTCCTAGCAGACCTATCAAGCAAACGTAAGTTCCTTTATATGAATCTAATACATACGGTTATGCTGTTCCTTGTCACTGCACTCATCAGTCATGATAATAGTATTTTTCTTGCCTCCTAAGATGGAAAATCCAAGATTCCGTTTCTCGCCCTCACAGGAGTTGGTCCTCAAGGCCACACACCCCAGGCAGTATGCAGGAGGCGAGACAACTGTGTCCAATTTGGCCTAGTGTTTAATATCTTAACAATGTGGAGTAATTATAGTTGATGAATTTACCTCAGCACTTTCTGAGGAGGGCCTTGGAGGCAGGAAGGACTGCCAGGAGGGCAAGGCCCTTGTCGGCATCGGGAAGTACAAGTGGGACTCACTACAGGACCTGTATGAGGCTACGGGTGCGGACAGGATAAAGTAAGGGGCACGCATCTCTTGTGTTTTCTATGTTCATCTCAGTGTGTTTTATGCAACATTTTACATCTGAAACGTTCCCTCTGCTGTGTCTCACACAGATATATGTCAGGAGCTTGAGGGCGCAGACACCCCATTATCCTGGGAGTGCAATGGCCGCCTTGATTGGCTACATTCAGCGCATAGACCAGGAGGGGGTAGCTGCTGTGGCCAGGCCCGCCCCAGCCAGCACCACCCCTGCCAGCACCATCCGGCCCAAGAGTGCGGCTACGTAAGTGTAGGGACCTGACCCTGATTGATACATGTTATTTGAACGAACGCATTCATTTTGGGGGTAATTGCTTTTCTTTTAATGAACTTAAGTTGTATTGATATTTTATTGTTTGGATTGTTTATCTTACAAAAATAAACAAAATGTATGGACTAGAAAAAAATAAAATCACCTTTGGGGAACTGCCTGTTCAGAACTGGAAGCCACCATGGACATGTCAGGTGTGGAGGTGGGTCCTTGTATTTCCCAGCATTATTTGTTTTTTGTGTGTGTTACAACTCTGTAAACCGTGTGTTTGACTAATAAAATGACATATTTACTTGTCTTTTTGTTTGTTGAACTTTAAAAGAAGAGTGTATGACAATGAATCAAAATTAATTTAAGGGAGAAAAAGTGCTTGCATTAAATTATTTATTTCACAGGGAATGTCATGTGTGAAACAACCCATCCTACTGTACAAGTTAAGATGATTTTAAAATAACTAAATGTACAAGAGATTAACAATGAATGTCGTACATTTTTTTTTACAAAGAACATACGTACAAAAACAACTTTACAATGTACACACGAGTCAGATTTTACTGGCCTTGGCTAGCACCATGCTGGGTCCTCATGAGTGCCAGTCACTCCTCCACAGTTTGGCCACCAGAGGTAGCGGCACAGAATCTCACAGAACCATACATACTGTGTCCAAACTCAGAAGTTTTAGGCTTGCCACATTTAGAGCACTTATAGCCTTCGTATGGCTTGTGCGCTCTGACTTTAATGCCAGACTCCAGCTTCTTCCTCCTCCTCCATTCGGTGGTCCTGGAAACCTTGGGTCCACCAGCAGGAGGGGGAAGAGGAGTGGAGGTCGAAGGCAGGTCTTGGAAGACTGGCGTTATAGGGAGGGAGGTGGAAGACAGACTGGGTGGCTGACTAGTGGCCAGGAGGACCACGTGCTGGTATCCACTAACCCCATCAGGTCCTATGTACTCCTGGAAGTAGAAGAGTCATGGGGAAGGGATGGATTAATAGTTATGGATTAATAGTTATGAATGGAAAGAAACTTGATTGAGCTGTTTAGGACGTGGATAGGCACTTACATCATCCTCTGGGTCCTGACTGGCAGCTGGTGCAGTGTCATCAGGGGGTGTGACGACAGGTACCTGGGATGGGTTGAGTGGGCGGTGGAGTGGCCTTCCTGAGTGGAGGGACTGGTGGGAGACGGTCATCGAGGTCGGGCAAGGACATGGTGGGGTCATCCTCCTCTCCTCCCTCAAATAGATCAGGTGTCCCGTCTGGGACATCTGGGTCCTTACCGAGGTTGGACTCGGCTCATTGATGACGTGCTGGGCTACACCATCATAGCAGTGCAGGGTCTGAGAAAAAGGGGAGGAGAGAAATATGAGAGGGGAAAAGTGGCAGGAAATAGGGGGATAATGGGGAAAAATATGGGGGAGGGAAAAATTAGGAGAGGGGAATATAAGGAGGGAAAAAGGGGAAGGGTAATGGGGAGGGAAATTAAGGGAGGGGAAACGTGGCAGAAAATAGGGGAAGGAAAGGGAAATATAGGGGAAGTGGAAAATAGTGGGGAAAATATAGGGAGGGGGAGGGAGATATGGGAGGGGGAAAATAGGGGTAGGGAAGTGAAATATGGGAGAGGAAAATAGTGGGGGAAATATAGGGAGGGAGATAAGGGAGGGGGGAAATAGGGGAAGGAAAGGGAAATAATGGAGGGGAAAATAGGGGAGGGACAGAAAGTAGAGGTGGGGAAAATAAGGAAAAATTAGACGAGGGGGAAAGTGGTGGAAAATAGGGGAGGGGAGTGAAATAGGGGAGGGGGCGGGGCATAAGTGAGGGGAAAATAGGGGAGGGGAGAAATAGGGGTGGGGTAAATAGTGGGAAAAATATAGGGGAGGGGAAATAAGGGTAGGGAAGTGAAATATAGGGGAGGGAAAGGGAAATATGGGAGGGGGAAATAGTGGGAAAAATATAGGGGGAATGGGGAGGGAATTATAGGAGGGGAGAATAGGGGAGGTGAGGGGACAATAGGGGAGGTAGAAGGAGAATAGGGGGGAGGGAAATAGGGGGAGGGAAATTAAATATGGGAGCCGAAAATAGTGGGGAAAATATAGGTGAGAGGGAGGGAAATATGCGAGGGGAGAAAAGGGGTAGGGAAGTATAAAGAGGGAAATAGGGGAGGTGAAAATGGGAGGGGAAGATAGTGGGAAAAATATAGGGGATGGGGAGGGAATTATAGGAGGGGAGAATAGGGATATAATAGTAAAAAATGTTAGACCTGGTGCTCAAAGCACATGGCTACTTAATATGCATTGTTGACACATGCCTGCCAACTCCTCCTCTCACCCAGCAAAACCCCCCATTTCCCCTCCTCCTTCGACAGAGAAGAATGGGCAATATCCTTGGGCAATTTGCTCATTTTTCTGTTCCAAATGTTCCAAATACCCATATTGTACCATTAGTCCTCTCCTCCAATCAGATGCTTCAGTTTGTTTCAAATTGGAGAAAGAGAGCAAAAATACACCAATGAAGAGCCTAGCTTGTTCCAAAAGTTTTTAAGCCAATCATCTTCCTCTGAAATGTTCCTAACGTCACTTCATCACAAAATCTTTTTCTGTCGGCCATTGATGCTACTCGGTGAGTATCTGAGGTAATTTTGCTTAATTTGCAACGAATTTAAAGTCAACAACTATAAATGTGATGAAATATGACAATAACACGTCTAGTCAACCGAATTGTTTGACTACAGGGGCTTCCCAAACGGTGTAATTTAACAACTTTCGTAGATCGCTAGCTACTGTAGCCTGCTGCTGCACAGGCAAGTTAGCGTTGGCTATACATTATTTTTCTGTCAGCCATTGATGCCACTCGGTGAGTATATGAGGTAATTGTGCTTAATTTGCAACGAATGATGACTAAATGTGATGAAATATGACAATAACACGTCTAGCCAACCGACTTGTTTGACTACAGGGGCTACCCAAATTGTGTAATTTAACAACGTTCGTAAATCGCTAGCTACTGTAGGTGGACAAAACTCAAAGTTTATTTGACCACTGACAATCCTGTAAAACCTTAGCTAACATCTATATCAACTAAAATTTGGAATTCTATACTATTTAATTGTATATTTTCTTTAGTTTTTTGATGGCATGCATTTGAAGTGTATGTAGTTGAATGAATTGTATTGATGGACATTGGGGGCAAACGTGTCTTTCTATGTAAACTGAATTTAACTGCAAATGAAATAATAATCATCCTACCCATAACCCCCAAACCCCCCACTGCTGTCCTCCTCCTAGCAGACCTATCAAGCAAACGTAAGTTCCTTTATATGAATCTAATACATACGGTTATGCTGTTCCTTGTCACTGCACTCATCAGTCATGATAATAGTATTTTTCTTGCCTCCTAAGATGGAAAATCCAAGGTTCCGTTTCTCGCCCTCACAGGAGTTGGTCCTCAAGGCCACACACCCCAGGCAGTATGCAGGAGGCGAGACAACTGTGTCCAATTTGGCCTAGTGTTTAATATCTTAACAATGTGGAGTAATTATAGTTGATGAATTTACCTCAGCACTTTCTGAGGAGGGCCTTGGAGGCAGGAAGGACTGCCAGGAGGGCAAGGCCCTTGTCGGCATCGGGAAGTACAAGTGGGACTCACTACAGGACCTGTATGAGGCTACGGGTGCGGACAGGATAAAGTAAGGGGCACGCATCTCTTGTGTTTTCTATGTTCATCTCAGTGTGTTTTATGCAACATTTTACATCTGAAACGTTCCCTCTGCTGTGTCTCACACAGATATATGTCAGGAGCTTGAGGGCGCAGACACCCCATTATCCTGGGAGTGCAATGGCCGCCTTGATTGGCTACATTCAGCGCATAGACCAGAAGGGGGTAGCTGCTGTGGCCAGGCCCGCCCCAGCCAGCACCACCCCTGCCAACACCATCCGGCCCAAGAGTGCGGCTACGTAAGTGTAGGGACCTGACCCTGATTGATACATGTTATTTGAACGAACGCATTCATTTTGGGGGTAATTGCTTTTCTTTTAATGAACTTAAGTTGTATTGATATTTTATTGTTTGGATTGTTTATTTTTGTAAGATAAACAAAATGTATGGACTAGAAAAAAATAAAATCACCTTTGGGGAACTGCCTGTTCAGAACTGGAAGCCACCATGGACATGTCAGGTGTGGAGGTGGGTCCTTGTATTTCCCAGCATTATTTGTTTTTTGTGTGTGTTACAACTCTGTAAACCGTGTGTTTGACTAATAAAATGACATATTTACTTGTCTTTTTGTTTGTTGAACTTTAAAAGAAGAGTGTATGACAATGAATCAAAATTAATTTAAGGGAGAAAAAGTGCTTGCATTAAATTATTTATTTCACAGGGAATGTCATGTGTGAAACAACCCATCCTACTGTACAAGTTAAGATGATTTTAAAATAACTAAATGTACAAGAGATTAACAATGAATGTCGTACATTTTTTTTTACAAAGAACATACGTACAAAAACAACTTTACAATGTACACACGAGTCAGATTTTACTGGCCTTGGCTAGCACCATGCTGGGTCCTCATGAGTGCCAGTCACTCCTCCACAGTTTGGCCACCAGAGGTAGCCTCACAGAACCATACATACTGTGTCCAAACTCAGAAGTTTTAGGCTTGCCACATTTAGAGCACTTATAGCCTTCGTATGGCTTGTGCGCTCTGACTTTAATGCCAGACTCCAGCTTCTTCCTCCTCCTCCATTCGGTGGTCCTGGAAACCTTGGGTCCACCAGCAGGAGGGGGAAGAGGAGTGGAGGTCGAAGGCAGGTCTTGGAAGACTGGCGTTATAGGGAGGGAGGTGGAAGACAGACTGGGTGGCTGACTAGTGGCCAGGAGGACCACGTGCTGGTATCCACTAACCCCATCAGGTCCTATGTACTCCTGGAAGTAGAAGAGTCATGGGGAAGGGATGGATTAATAGTTATGGATTAATAGTTATGAATGGAAAGAAACTTGATTGAGCTGTTTAGGACGTGGATAGGCACTTACATCATCCTCTGGGTCCTGACTGGCAGCTGGTGCAGTGTCATCAGGGGGTGTGACGACAGGTACCTGGGATGGGTTGAGTGGGCGGTGGAGTGGCCTTCCTGAGTGGAGGGACTGGTGGGAGACGGTCATCGAGGTCGGGCAAGGACATGGTGGGGTCATCCTCCTCTCCTCCCTCAAATAGATCAGGTGTCCCGTCTGGGACATCTGGGTCCTTACCGAGGTTGGACTCGGCTCATTGATGACGTGCTGGGCTACACCATCATAGCAGTGCAGGGTCTGAGAAAAAGGGGAGGAGAGAAATATGAGAGGGGAAAAGTGGCAGGAAATAGGGGGATAATGGGGAAAAATATGGGGGAGGGAAAAATTAGGAGAGGGGAATATAAGGAGGGAAAAAGGGGAAGGGTAATGGGGAGGGAAATTAAGGGAGGGGAAACGTGGCAGAAAATAGGGGAAGGAAAGGGAAATATAGGGGAAGTGGAAAATAGTGGGGAAAATATAGGGAGGGGGAGGGAGATATGGGAGGGGGAAAATAGGGGTAGGGAAGTGAAATATGGGAGAGGAAAATAGTGGGGGAAATATAGGGAGGGAGATAAGGGAGGGGGGAAATAGGGGAAGGAAAGGGAAATAATGGAGGGGAAAATAGGGGAGGGACAGAAAGTAGAGGTGGGGAAAATAAGGAAAAAATAGACGAGGGGGAAAGTGGTGGAAAATAGGGGAGGGGAGTGAAATAGGGGAGGGGGCGGGGCATAAGTGAGGGGAAAATAGGGGAGGGGAGAAATAGGGGTGGGGTAAATAGTGGGAAAAATATAGGGGAGGGGAAATAAGGGTAGGGAAGTGAAATATAGGGGAGGGAAAGGGAAATATGGGAGGGGGAAATAGTGGGAAAAATATAGGGGGAATGGGGAGGGAATTATAGGAGGGGAGAATAGGGGAGGTGAGGGGACAATAGGGGAGGTAGAAGGAGAATAGGGGGGAGGGAAATAGGGGGAGGGAAATTAAATATGGGAGCCGAAAATAGTGGGGAAAATATAGGTGAGAGGGAGGGAAATATGCGAGGGGAGAAAAGGGGTAGGGAAGTATAAAGAGGGAAATAGGGGAGGTGAAAATGGGAGGGGAAGATAGTGGGAAAAATATAGGGGATGGGGAGGGAATTATAGGAGGGGAGAATAGGGATATAATAGTAAAAAATGTTAGACCTGGTGCTCAAAGCACATGGCTACTTAATATGCATTGTTGACACATGCCTGCCAACTCCTCCTCTCACCCAGCAAAACCCCCCATTTCCCCTCCTCCTTCGACAGAGAAGAATGGGCAATATCCTTGGGCAATTTGCTCATTTTTCTGTTCCAAATGTTCCAAATACCCATATTGTACCATTAGTCCTCTCCTCCAATCAGATGCTTCAGTTTGTTTCAAATTGGAGAAAGAGAGCAAAAATACACCAATGAAGAGCCTAGCTTGTTCCAAAAGTTTTTAAGCCAATCATCTTCCTCTGAAATGTTCCTAACGTCACTTCATCACAAAATCTTTTTCTGTCGGCCATTGATGCTACTCGGTGAGTATCTGAGGTAATTTTGCTTAATTTGCAACGAATTTAAAGTCAACAACTATAAATGTGATGAAATATGACAATAACACGTCTAGTCAACCGAATTGTTTGACTACAGGGGCTTCCCAAACGGTGTAATTTAACAACTTTCGTAGATCGCTAGCTACTGTAGCCTGCTGCTGCACAGGCAAGTTAGCGTTGGCTATACATTATTTTTCTGTCAGCCATTGATGCCACTCGGTGAGTATATGAGGTAATTGTGCTTAATTTGCAACGAATGATGACTAAATGTGATGAAATATGACAATAACACGTCTAGCCAACCGACTTGTTTGACTACAGGGGCTACCCAAATTGTGTAATTTAACAACGTTCGTAAATCGCTAGCTACTGTAGGTGGACAAAACTCAAAGTTTATTTGACCACTGACAATCCTGTAAAACCTTAGCTAACATCTATATCAACTAAAATTTGGAATTCTATACTATTTAATTGTATATTTTCTTTAGTTTTTTGATGGCATGCATTTGAAGTGTATGTAGTTGAATGAATTGTATTGATGGACATTGGGGGCAAACGTGTCTTTCTATGTAAACTGAATTTAACTGCAAATGAAATAATAATCATCCTACCCATAACCCCCAAACCCCCCACTGCTGTCCTCCTCCTAGCAGACCTATCAAGCAAACATAAGTTCCTTTATATGAATCTAATACATACGGTTATGCTGTTCCTTGTCACTGCACTCATCAGTCATGATAATAGTATTTTTCTTGCCTCCTAAGATGGAAAATCCAAGGTTCCGTTTCTCGCCCTCACAGGAGTTGGTCCTCAAGGCCACACACCCCAGGCAGTATGCAGGAGGCGAGACAACTGTGTCCAATTTGGCCTAGTGTTTAATATCTTAACAATGTGGAGTAATTATAGTTGATGAATTTACCTCAGCACTTTCTGAGGAGGGCCTTGGAGGCAGGAAGGACTGCCAGGAGGGCAAGGCCCTTGTCGGCATCGGGAAGTACAAGTGGGACTCACTACAGGACCTGTATGAGGCTACGGGTGCGGACAGGATAAAGTAAGGGGCACGCATCTCTTGTGTTTTCTATGTTCATCTCAGTGTGTTTTATGCAACATTTTACATCTGAAACGTTCCCTCTGCTGTGTCTCACACAGATATATGTCAGGAGCTTGAGGGCGCAGACACCCCATTATCCTGGGAGTGCAATGGCCGCCTTGATTGGCTACATTCAGCGCATAGACCAGGAGGGGGTAGCTGCTGTGGCCAGGCCCGCCCCAGCCAGCACCACCCCTGCCAGCACCATCCGGCCCAAGAGTGCGGCTACGTAAGTGTAGGGACCTGACCCTGATTGATACATGTTATTTGAACGAACGCATTCATTTTGGGGGTAATTGCTTTTCTTTTAATGAACTTAAGTTGTATTGATATTTTATTGTTTGGATTGTTTATCTTACAAAAATAAACAAAATGTATGGACTAGAAAAAAATAAAATCACCTTTGGGGAACTGCCTGTTCAGAACTGGAAGCCACCATGGACATGTCAGGTGTGGAGGTGGGTCCTTGTATTTCCCAGCATTATTTGTTTTTTGTGTGTGTTACAACTCTGTAAACCGTGTGTTTGACTAATAAAATGACATATTTACTTGTCTTTTTGTTTGTTGAACTTTAAAAGAAGAGTGTATGACAATGAATCAAAATTAATTTAAGGGAGAAAAAGTGCTTGCATTAAATTATTTATTTCACAGGGAATGTCATGTGTGAAACAACCCATCCTACTGTACAAGTTAAGATGATTTTAAAATAACTAAATGTACAAGAGATTAACAATGAATGTCGTACATTTTTTTTTACAAAGAACATACGTACAAAAACAACTTTACAATGTACACACGAGTCAGATTTTACTGGCCTTGGCTAGCACCATGCTGGGTCCTCATGAGTGCCAGTCACTCCTCCACAGTTTGGCCACCAGAGGTAGCGGCACAGAATCTCACAGAACCATACATACTGTGTCCAAACTCAGAAGTTTTAGGCTTGCCACATTTAGAGCACTTATAGCCTTCGTATGGCTTGTGCGCTCTGACTTTAATGCCAGACTCCAGCTTCTTCCTCCTCCTCCATTCGGTGGTCCTGGAAACCTTGGGTCCACCAGCAGGAGGGGGAAGAGGAGTGGAGGTCGAAGGCAGGTCTTGGAAGACTGGCGTTATAGGGAGGGAGGTGGAAGACAGACTGGGTGGAGGTGGCAGTGGCTGACTAGTGGCCAGGAGGACCACGTGCTGGTATCCACTAACCCCATCAGGTCCTATGTACTCCTGGAAATAGAAGAGTCATGGGGAAGGGTTGGATTAATAGTCACATTAATAGTTATGAATGGAAAGAAACTTGAGTGAGCTGTTTAGGACGTGGATAGGCACTTACATCATCCCCTGGGTCCTGACTGGCAGCTGGTGGTGCAGTGTCATCAGGGGGTGTGACGACAGGTACCTGGGATGGGTTGAGTGGAGGGACTGGTGGGAGACGGTCATCGAGGTCGGGCAAGGACATGGTGGGGTCATCCTCCTCTCCTCCCTCAAATAGATCAGGTGTCCCGTCTGGGACATCTGGGTCCTTACCGAGGTTGGACTCGGCTCATTGATGGCGTGCTGGGCTACACCATCATAGCAGTGCAGGGTCTGAGAGAAATATGAGAGGGGAAAAGTGGCAGGAAATAGGGGGATAATGGGGAAAAATATGGGGGAGGGAAAAATTAGGAGAGGGGAATATAAGGAGGGAAATAGGGGAAGGGTAATGGGGAGGGAAATTAAGGGAGGGGAAACGTGGCAGAAAATAGGGGAAGGAAAGGGAAATATAGGGGAAGTGGAAAATAGTGGGGAAAATATAGGGAGGGGGGAGGGAGATATGGGAGGGGGAAAATAGGGGTAGGGAAGTGAAATATGGGAGAGGAAAATAGTGGGGGAAATATAGGGAGGGGGGAAATAGGGGAAGGAAAGGGAAATAATGGAGGGGAAAATAGGGGAGGGACAGAAAGTAGAGGTGGGGGAAAATAAGGAAAAAATAGACGAGGGGGAAAGTGGTGGAAAATAGGGGAGGGGAGTGAAATAGGGGAGGGGGCGGGGCATAAGTGAGGGGAAAATAGGGGAGGGGTAAATAGTGGGAAAAATATAGGGGAGGGGAAATAAGGGTAGGGAAGTGAAATATAGGGGAGGGAAAGGGAAATATGGGAGGGGAAAAATATAGGGGGAATGGGGAGGGAATTATAGGAGGGGAGAATAGGGGAGGTGAGGGGACAATAGGGGAGGTAGAAGGAGAATAGGGGGAGGGAAATTAAATATGGGAGCCGAAAATAGTGGGGAAAATATAGGTGAGAGGGAGGGAAATATGCGAGGGGAGAAAAGGGGGAGGGAAGTATAAAGAGGGAAATAGGGGAGGTGAAAATGGGAGGGGAAGATAGTGGGAAAAATATAGGGGATGGGGAGGGAATTATAGGAGGGGAGAATAGGGATATAATAGTAAAAAATGTTAGACCTGGTGCTCAAAGCACATGGCTACTTAATATGCATTGTTGACACATGCCTGCCAACTCCTCCTCTCACCCAGCAAAACCCCCCATTTCCCCTCCTCCTTCGACAGAGAAGAATGGGCAATATCCTTGGGCAATTTGCTCATTTTTCTGTTCCAAATGTTCCAAATACCCATATTGTACCATTAGTCCTCTCCTCCAATCAGATGCTTCAGTTTGTTTCAAATTGGAGAAAGATAGCAAAAATACACCAATGAAGAGCCTAGCTTGTTCCAAAAGTTTTTAAGCCAAATTCAAATTGGAGAAAGATAGCAAAAATACACCAATGAAGAGCCTAGCTTGTTCCAAAAGTTTTTAAGCCAATCATCTTCCTCTGAAATGTTCCTAACGTCACTTCATCACAAAATCTTTTTCTGTCAGCCATTGATGCTACTCGGTGAGTATCTGAGGTAATTTTGCTTAATTTGCAACGAATTTAAAGTCAACAACTATAAATGTGATGAAATATGACAATAACACGTCTAGTCAACCGAATTGTTTGACTACAGGGGCTTCCCAAACGGTGTAATTTAACAACTTTCGTAGATCGCTAGCTACTGTAGCCTGCTGCTGCACAGGCAAGTTAGCGTTGGCTATAAATAATTGTTCTGCCAGCCATTGATGCTACTCGGTGAGTATATGAGGTAATTGTGCTTAATTTGCAACGAATGATGACTAAATGTGATGAAATATGACAATAACACGTCTAGCCAACCGACTTGTTTGACTACAGTGGCTACCCAAATTGTGTAATTTAACAACGTTCGTAAATCGCTAGCTACTGTAGGTGGACAAAACTCACAAAGTTTATTTGACCACTGACAATCCTGTAAAACCTTAGCTAACATCTATATCAACTAAAAGTTGGAATTCTATACTATTTAATTGTATATTTTCTTTAGTTTTTTGATGGCATGCATTTGAAGTGTATGTAGTTGAATGAATTGTATTGATGGACATTGGGGGCAAACGTGTCTTTCTATGTAAACTGAATTTAACTGCAAATGAAATAATAATCATCCTACCCATAACCCCCAAACCCCCCACTGTTGTCCTCCTCCTAGCAGACCTATCAAGCAAACGTAAGTTCCTTTATATGAATCTAATACGGTTATGCTGTCACTTGTCACTGCACTCATCAGTCATGATAATAGTATTTTTCTTGCCTCCTAAGATGGAAAATCCAAGGTTCCATTTCTCGCCCTCACAGGAGTTGGTCCTGTTATATAAATATTCATACACATAGCTCATATAAACAAAGACATTCCGTCATAAGAACACATACACCCAGCCATAAGACTGACCCCCTCTTCCTTATATAAACACACATCTCATCTCCCTCTAACTGGCCGGTCCCAAGAGCAAAGAACTTTTGCTGTGCACCAATGGGGCCCGCTCTGGCTAGAGCAAGGCCCGCCTCCAACCCTCCGACCAGTCAAGAAGACCGAAACGACAAGACTCCACCTACTTTATTCTATGTATAAAAATGTATGTAACCATTGTATAGGCCTCTTTTTCACCTGGCTCCTTGCCGAGTTATGTGAACTAGGTCCGTGCACGTAAAACTGCGGGACAAGATATCTCTGACTCATTAAAACTGTCTTTTGTTACAACTGAAATCCACTCTGTCCAGCGTCCGTGATTTGGTCTCAACTCTCCAGTATTTGAACACTAACAAATTGGTAGCAGAGTTTGGTTGTTCTTGAATTCGATCTATTATAAGTTAGTGTGAGAGGACGAGACTGATCACGGCTAAAAAATCAGACGGAAGAGTGACTTCCCCAGCCATTCATCTTGCCTCAGGAAATCTGATCGGAGCGCTCTATATAAAGGTGAGCAGAGCCCGTTATATCGAAATCTGCATATTGTATTATAGCCTAAACCAAATTTTGATCAGAAAGTACTGGGCGTGAGTATGAATCGGTGCCCAAATTTTTACATAAGAACCTAAGACATTGATCGGGGAGATCTTGTTTTGCTCGTTTTTATTTTTTATTTGTATTTTTATTTTTTATCAATTGGCCTATTATTAGAAGTGTAGTATGCATGTAAAAGTTCCTATTAAATAAGTGCTTACTGTTTAATTGGTTGTGGCTTAGAAGTGTAGGATGCACGTAAAAGTTCCTATTGAATAAGTTCTAAACTGTTTAATTGGTTGTGTTTAGAGATTTAGTTAATTAATAGATCGACTGAATCTGCATGTAAAAGATCCTATTGAATAAGTTGTAAACTGTTTAATTGGTTATGTTAGAGGTGTAGTCGAATAGATATAGGATATGTAAGTTTGGCCTTCCACAAGACAGAGATCGGGAATGATGTGGCTATTGCACATCAAACAATAAACATAATATGAACCAGAGTTGACATTCCATGATTTGGAGATGGGGGAAATTAAATTGAAAGAAACGTTTGTCGCGGAGTAGGTTGGGATACGTAACTGGGCTATTAGGCACACAAAGCCACCTTAGTATCGAATGGCCGTGCAATTTTGATTGACAGCAGCCGGGCTGGAATACTGATTTTCGTTTTTTTCATTCCTGTTGATATTGCCTAAAGATATAGAATTATTCTGACAATTGCTATAGAATCGCTCGAATTTACTGATATAAGTTCATAAAGGAATTTACTGAATTGTTTACAGAAAGTATTTAAATAATTCACTGAACAACTCTTAGTTGTCTAGAAATTCTATCTATATTTCCTAAAGAGCTAGAATTACTCTGAAAATTGTTATAGAACCGCATATATTCACTGATATATTGTTCCAAAAGGAAATCGCCGAATCATTTTTAGAAAATACCTAAACGAATCGCTGAACAAATTCAAATAAAATACGGGAGAAACAGACACGTGGCGGGCGTCACATACTGATAACCCCCTTGGTATGCGAGGGTGGGGGTAGAAGAGATAAGCCATTGCCAGTACAGCAGTATATCTAAGCATACAACGATAGAAATAAACACCACATAGTAAGGATTGAATATACCTAAATAACGCATTATACACATTATCAGACGAACTAGATAAAATGTCTGCAGCTACCACGCCCAAACTAAAATTCAATTAATATTTAGATCAGAGTATGATTGATAGAGCGGGAGGTAAAAAACAGTATGGGAAAGTGGAGAAAGTGTGGAAAGGATTACGGATAAGATGGATACAAGCAGGTTATTTTAGCGGAGGGCCACCTACAGGGGGGAAACTCAAAGATATGCAGACAGAATTAGAGGACGCAGTAGAGCATGCAAAAGCGAGTGAGGCGGAGAGAAACAAGATACACAGGTTCAAAAAAGCAGGTACAAGAGAGAGAGAGAGAGCAGAGGGGGAGCTCAAGATAGGTACATGGGCCATACAGGAGAGTAGGAGGGTGCTGCCCAAAAACACACCAGACATGATGGGCGTGGCTATTGTGGCGTCGGGGGATGTTAAAGCTCCGCCTGAGAACTTGCCCACGGCTCCCCCTGTGGCCGCTTCTCCCTCACTATATCCACAATTGACAATGGAGGCAGTTCAGCCCCAGCCATACTCAAAGGGACAAAATCACCGGAGCCCGTCACACAACCCATTCCTGCCCAGGGCACCTCCCACAATACAGGCTCCAGTTCTGAGAATAGACCAAGGGGAGTTAAAAGGGGAAATTACCCTGGGGATAACGGCTGGCCATATGGTATGTGAACAGTTCGAAACTGGGATTCCAGGAGCAGGAGACCTCCCCCAGGAACGGAGGCCGCAATGCTCCTCTGTGAACTCTCTCACCTCTGAAACCAGAGGACACCTACAAACAAGATTAGATTCAAACCACTTCTATCAGACGGATAGGGAGGACTGTCATCAGAACATGGATATCGAAAACGAAGAAGAAATTGACATGGTGCTCACCCCAGCTCCGATGGGAGCTCCAAACGTGACTAAGATGCAGGAGCTGCTGAAATCATCAATAGCTCGAGCTAAGGAACTCAGGGAGCTAATAGCTAACCAAGATAACAACAGAGAGGGAGCCTACCGTGTGGAAGACATAATGAGAGGAACAGTAACCAAAGTTACCGAATCAATGGGGTCCGAAACACTCCGTCGATCCTCCAGAATTGCTGATAGAAGAGAGCGAGAGCAGGAGATGGCAGGACAGTACCCCCTGCGACCGACACCAGGTGATGCACACACTGTGGAGTACCAGCCCTGGAAAATGACTGATTTAACAACACTGATGGGACAGATGCCTAGCCTACATGGAGGAGCTTCAGCGTGGCTACATCAACTGCAGACACTTACGTCAGGCCTGCAACTCTGCCTAGGAGACATGAAAGCACTTCTAGCAAGAGCCACCGACCACGGAACCATGGAGGCCCTCATGACAGCAGCTGACCTTGGATGGCGGGCCCCAACACTGCCCATAGACCACTTCCGTACCAGATTATGGGAAGTTCTACGGAGAGCATACCCTACAGAAAGAAACCATGCCACCTTATCCTCCTTCACAATCAACCCAGGTGAGCAACCTGCAGCATACCTGGACAGGGCTAAGACCACATGGAGATCGGTCCACGAAGAACCATTCGATCACACTGATACCACACTCAGCATGTGGAAGGAAATGGTGGTCAACGGGTGTCCTGGAGATGTTAAAACCAAACTCAGAGGAACGGTAGGGTTGATTGCACTTCCTCTGACCCAATTCAATACGCATGTGCACCACCATGTGACCCAGCACAACAAGGAAAGAGGGGGTGCTGAGAGCCAGGTGCAGTCCCTCCAGGTACAACTCCTGAAACTCCAATTGAAGGAAGCACAACAAGGAGAAAAACCTAAGAAACAGATGGTGGCGGAAGAAACGAAGGAGCCGGGAACCAAAACAGACATCTCCCAAATAGTGGCCCAACTGTCGCTCAGATGATCCAACAGCAGGCAGCCTCACTCACGGCCACTAGGGGGGCCCAACCACCCCAATACCCTCCCCCACAGCAGTATATCCTGCAACAACAACACCCAGTATGGGCTCGACGGGGTCCCTACACTGGACAACACAGAGGGGGAAACTACCAGTGTTTTAACTGCGGAATTACCGGTCATTTTGCTAGAGATTGCATGAAACCACTCTCCCCGCAGCAACAGCAATGGAGAGCAAGAGGAAGTGGGGGAAACCCACCTCTGCAACATCAGCAACCAGGACCCACACCCATGCATCAGCAACAGCCAGCATACAACCACCCAGAATCTAGCCACATGCAGCAGGAGCAGCAAGATTACAACCAACCCTCCCACTTCAACACCTGATCACCCAGTAAGAATGATGAGGATGCCACTCCTGCCGATGACCACACTGTCTGAAGCCCAATAAGTGTACTGGGTAAAATGCCTACCCACAGGGCCTGCCACCCCTCACATCCAGTTTAAGTTCAACCAACTGAAAGCTCAAATCTACACGCTGCACCCATATAAGACTCCCCAAGCTGAGATCCATTGCACACTCAATGCAACAGAAACTGATGACTGCCTCTACACTGCAGATTGGGACGAAGACATGATGCACCTGACCCCACCTATCAGGTGTTGTACCATTGGGTGTGGCCCAGAGGGGGTGGCAGCACCGGTCATCCTACGATCAAGGAACCTCCATGCACCCCTGGCCTGGACGGCTGAAGCATCAACAGCCATAGCACTCCTGAAAACAGATCTATCAGCGGCAGCAGCTCTGACTGCACCTGACTACAAGAACAAGTTCCATTTGGATGTTTCTGAAAGGGAGGGATTTACCTCATCCGTCCTATTCCAGAAACAAGAGGGGGAGAGAAGGGTCTTGATGTACTACTCTTCAAACTTGACCACATTGAGGTAGGACAGACAACATGCTCCAGATACGTTGCTGCAGTAGCAAAAGCTATTGAAAAAACAGCTCACCTCGTGATGTCACCCTTCAATCAGCCATCATCCCTCAACCAGCATCGGCCAAATTAGCTGAAATCATCGGATTGACGCAGGTCCTCATCAGAGGAAAAGGAAAGACTGAATATCTATACAGACTCAGCCCATGCCCATGAAGCAGGCCACACTGATGGACCCAGAACTTTTATGAGAAACACATGGCCCCACACACGAAGGCAAACTAAAGACCCTCCAAAAAGGCCTCGCACATCTGGTGGCACCCTCACATAAAAAATATGACTGACTTATTTATGACGATGATTTATTTTGTGACGAATGCAATGGTTGTGACAGACACAACCCAAAGACACCATATCAAACACCAATGGGCTCATACGTAATACCTAATGCATGTTTTCAGGATATTAGTATAGACTACACCGACATGGGCCCCGAAAATGTATCTAAAGGCAAACTCTATCTCCTAGTCATAGTAGATAGGTTCTCCAAATGGGTAGAGGCAATAATAACAAAAGGGGAGGATGCTAGGTCAGTCTTTAAGTGGCTACAAACCAAACTAATACCCAGGTATGGCATCCCAAGACAAATCAAATTTGACAAATGGCTTACATTTAACAAACACCTGAGACAGGTGGAAGAAAGATTTGGCATAACCCACAGATTTGGATCTGTGTACAGGCCCCAATCCCAAAATCTGGTGGAACGTCAAACCAAAAGCAAAAGCTAAGATAGCTAAAGTATGTGCCTCATGGGATAATGACTGGTAGAGTCATGCATGGTCCACCAAGGGAGGGAGGTCATATGCCCGCCCTTGATGTACAACAAATTGTAATGTCTAATTATGTGAAAAAACTGACGGTTCTCGCTGCAGCACTCTCTACCCAGGTTCACAAGGTCCAGGAGGGGGAGCTGCCGGGGGACACGCCACTACTGAAGGTAAAGGTTGGTGACGGGGTGAGGGTTACAGTCCACAAGAGAAAGTGGCTGGAACCCAGGTGGACTGGACCGTACGAAGTGAAGGAGGTTACTTCACACTCAGTCCAGGTCAAAGGTAAATCAGGCACACCTTGGCACCGCCTTACACATTGCACCCCAGCCCCAATTCCTTCTAGAACACTGACTGAAGTCAGAGCTGATTTGAGCGGCCTAAATTCGACTCCAAATGAAGACACTCCTTCCTCAGGTGATGCGGCATCAAACTCCGCCTCCCCTGAGAAGGGAACCTCGCCCAGTTAGAGGGAAATTTCTCCCTCTCTGGGTGAGGCTGGGGATATCTGGTCCCTTATTTGTGATATTCCTACTGATATTTGGAGTAACCCTAGGACTTTCACATGGTTAATTGAACAACTATTTCACCCTGCCACATCACATACACCAACCCCTACACATGTCCCTAACTCCTTTCCTGATATCACTCCCTCCAATCACTCCCGTCCCAAACGTAGCACTACACCTACAGACCCACCATGCAAACCAGACAAGGTTAGGAGCACCACCTTATGTATACCCACGATTGCAACCGCCACCTTTCTGCTATAGTTTTCACGTCTAATAGACGTGAAGAGGGGGATTTGTTATATAAATATTCATACACATAGCTCATATAAACAAAGACATGCCGTCGTAAGAACACATACACCCAGCCATAAGACTGACCCCCTCTTCCTTATATAAACACACATCTCATCTCCCTCTAACTGGCCGGTCCCAAGAGCAAAGCACTTTTGCTGTGCACCAATGGGGCCCGCTCTGGCTAGAGCAAGGCCCGCCTCCAACCCTCCGACCAGTCAAGAAGACCGAAACGACAAGACTCCACCTACTTTATTCTATGTATAAAAATGTATGTAACCATTGTATAGGCCTCTTTTTCACCTGGCTCCTTGCCGAGTTATGTGAACTAGGTCCGTGCACGTAAAACTGCGGGACAAGATATCTCTGACTCATTAAAACTGTCTTTCGTTACAACTGAAATCCACTCTGTCCAGCGTCCGTGATTTGGTCTCAACTCTCCAGTATTTGAACACTAACATATGCTTTATCTTGGCCAGGTCGCAGTTGCAAATGAGAACTTGTTCTCAACTAGCCTCCCTGATTAAATAAAGGTGTTCACAACTAGCCTACCTGGTTAAATAAAGGTAATAAAAAATAAATAAAATATGCTTTATATCTCTCCTCTAGGCTGTCCTGTGAACAGTGCGTCACAGACCTACAGCAAGCTGTGTGAAAGTCACAGCGAGTCCTGGAATGTGGAGTTGTATACGGTACCTCGGCGAGTGCGAGCAGTTTCTGGCCTTGGCACTGGGCGGCAGTTCACTGATCCATCGGAGATGCCCCCAGTGCCCTCACCCGCCTGGCTGCAAGGTGACTAAAAAGCTTGCGGGTACCGCTGCAGACACGGCCGCCTGGGTTACCGACGTCGGTAACGAGCATGGGCAGGTCCTCGTCAGTGTCCTCACTGCTGGTGAGGGCGAGGGCCTGCTCCCCATAGCGGCTGGTCTCATAGAGCGGTACCGGCTCGCTGGGGTGGCGCCCCTCCCAGCTCATGTACGTGGACCGAGACTGCTGCTCCAGCGGATCAAAGACAGCTGCCATGTACAATGACTGGGACCAGCTGGTGGTTCGGCTGGACATCTGAGCACCTGATGCGGCGGTTCGCGTCAGTTGTCACCACTGAGAGCCACCAGCTCTACGGTCCCTTCATGTGGCAGCTGTCAGCCTGCATCTTTGAGTGGGATGCAGGCGATGTCCGCCGACTGCTGGAGGCCAAGAGGTCTGAGCTGGAGGGGAAGCACGGGATGGTCGGACGCGCTGGGCTGCGGCGAGCGAAATCCTCATTGACCTTCTCGGGACCTTCAACAGCGAGAAGGGGGTCGACACCCTGGGCATCTCGTTGCTGGACTACATCCGCATCCAGGCAATCTGGAAACCACCTCCACTGTATACAGGACCCACCCGGTGTACAGCTGCATAATCACCAAGGGCGGCGTGATGATGCCGGTTTATCACTGAGCACGGGGCTCCACATCCTCGGAGTCATTCCACCTCCACCAGTTCATCCCAGGTAATTGTCAGAGTTTAAGCTTAAAGTAATGCTTAACGTTAACAGCAACAGCTCTCCCACCCTAATCGTGCATTGTTCTCTCAGGTACCAGAGCAAATGCAATGCATTTCCAGGCATTCCTGTTGGATGGACTGATGAGGTGGAACGAGGACCGTGCACAGGCGGCAGTGGAGGGAAAGAACAGGAAGCCCCTGCTCTCCTACAGTGGCCACCTGCAGCACATCCTTAACCTTAGCAGCCAAAGGGTGCTTGGCAAGGAACAGGGTAAGGACTACACCAAGCCTAGCGAGTACAGGGGTAAGTCGAGTAAGATAATGAACATTTACATCAGTTGCATTAATTACATTAACACTTCCCTACTCTGCTTTTGCCTGAGTTTTTCTTGTTTGTTGTTTTGTTGCATTAATAGGGGAACTCCTCGGAGTGGAGTACCTGTACTCGCAGACTGGCAGAGTGCCGCAGGATGTCAGCGCGGACCCTGACCTTCCAGAAGAGGCAGGACGAGGTTTTTCAGGAGGAGGATGTGGACCAGACAGTCCACATCCCTCATGTCACTCCTATGAGTGCCCGGTCCTCCAGCTCAGCGGCACCTCTGTCAGGGGAACCTGCTGACGCATCCAGGTCTGGGCCATCCAGTCCCACCGCCCTTGAAGACGGAAGCTCTCCTGAGGCCCCTGGTCGACACAGTTCTCCTCACCCTGACCCACTCCTCTGATTCAGAGGGAATTATAATTGAGCTTTTGTGTTGCTATTGTAACCTCTTGAATAAGGAATTGAGACGAACTCAAGACACAAGTTTTGGGTGTTTAATAACAAAGATGCCATCAGCTGAGTGCAAACATTTTAGAAAGTTCACAACACAAGAGTTTCATTTTAAAAGAATCCATCAGTGTGATTTTCTGTTAGTTACACAATGTAAAATAACATCTATTTCCTTTGTAGAAACATCTTAAGTGTTACCCCTAAATGTGTGACATTGTCTCTTTACCTAAATGTGTGACATTGTCTGCAGGCTTGCCAGGGCCTTGGTGGGGGTGAGGAACCGTCAGGGGCTGTCGGACCGCAGGAAAGACGGTCTGGTGGCGCTGTGGCTGGTGCTGCCAGACTTTGACAAGCAACGCTTGATCTACCCTGCCCGAAACCAGGAGAGGAACGTTCAGGGGCGGTTCAAGGCAACGAAGGGGAAGTCGTCCATTATCCTAGGAAAAGACTCTCTCCAATGGTATGTTGTTAGTGTTTATGTCCTCCACCTTACTATTATATTGCCTGCCTCTACATTAAATGCATTTGAAGGTCAGGCGATGGCAATTGTTAGAGTTGCGTCAATTCGAATCTGGTATCAGGATAAATATGACAATGAGTCACCGATTGTATACGATGTATTTTTTATAAACTAAGCAATAAGTGGTAAATGCAATTTTCGTATATACGGGCTCTCTGTCCCACCTCGCAGGGCAGAACAGAGAACTGACTAGACGTATGTAAAACAGTATTCTTTATACTGTGATAGACAGTTCCAACCCGTCTGTTGGCCTATCACAGTAGAGACTGGGAGTGGTTTAAACTTGCTCAGCCTATTGCAGGCGCTCAGGCGGGTCCCCGCCTCTTGGCGCTTCTGTTGATAGATGTAAGTGTTGCTGTGAAGAACATCCAGGCTCTCATGCATTTTTCAATGTTCTCTAATTATTTATCTCCTCTGTTTTCAGTTGCCTTCTCGGACTCAACTCGGGCTCTGCAAATTGGCCGGGCACCAGCCGTTTGGTGGAGGCCATTTGCAGTCAGCTCTGCCAAATCCATCCCAGCGCCACGCAGTCTGCCGGCCTCAAGAAGAGCAGGTGGGCGCTCATTCTGGCAGACAACGTGGCCATCGGGGAGGCAGTGCTGAACAGCCCAAGGTTGATGGCCCAGACCAACCTTCGGCTCTTTGAGCTGAATCAAAGGACCATCAGTCAGTGGTAAGACATTAACTTATGGAAGACTTGTTACATAAAGCCTTGTGACTAATGACAATCTGAGTGTCAGCTTGTGTTTGTTTTCTCTCCCTGTTTCAGGTACTCCCGGCGTCAGAAGGAGATGATGGTGCTGCAGCAGGGATTGGGGCTCGCTGCTGCTGAGCCAAGCCCCTCAACTTCAAGCAGGAGGGAATCAAGGCACCCTTCCCTTTCTCTACGCCGCCCCCCCCAGCCCGCTCACGTGCCCATTCTGCCAGCCCACCTGGAGCAACAACATCACTTCCCGGCCCCTCCCAAGCCCCACAGACGGGCTGCTCTTCACCTCCTCCAGTGCCAAGGACAACGGCTTGGAGGAGGAAGAGGATGGCGGCAAGAGGAGGTGACACCCGGGAAAGGAAGGCAACGTGAGCATCACGTCTGCGCCAAATGCGTGTTTCCGAAGCGGCGGGAGACGGGCCACAGCCGCTTCGGCAGCGAGGCGTTCTGCTCTGTTGCTGCGGGGGGTAAGAACGTGGCCCAGTGGCTGGTGGAAATGAAGGACACTAAGGGGCAAGGTGAAGAACACTGAGCCACTGCCTGGGTGGTCGGATGTTGTTTGTTGTTGTAAATAGTTCACTGTTCCCCTCTACCTGGAGCGCGTTGTAGAGGCTTGTGTGTGTTGAGGACCCTCAGAGCTATATTGTCTGTAGTCTATAAGACTACTGGTAGGGTAACCCATGGTAGGCAGTTCTGAGGCGAGACACCAGACTAACATCGGTCCGTTCCCAAACAAAATACTGTAAAAAAATTTAAAAAGAGGATAGACATTAAAATATACAAATATAAATCAAACATGATTTATCAACACATCTTCAGGTGAAAACTCAACTTCCTGGCAGAGCTGATGTTTTTCTCTACAGCAGTAGCTAGAACACATAGGTAAAACAATATAAGGCATGACTAGCTTACCTTTTGCAAACATTTCTGTCCACATTTCGGTCAGTGGCCCAGATGCACTGGGCTACACACACACACAGTACATTAGAGGAATTGTGGTGTGTTATGTTGTGTAGAGATTGCTGACATTTATTTAATGTTTACTGGATTTACATTGCAATAATTATCTTCCGTTCCATCCTGTTTCCCTATGTATACTCTGGTTCATCATTAACTCCTAGACTGGGCTTCTGTTGTTGTCATCACTGTTTAGACCTGGTGCTCAAAGCACATGGCTACTTAATATGCAATATGTTGACACATCCCTGCCAACTCCTCCTCTCACCCAGCAAAACCCCCCATTTCCCCTGCTCCTTCCACAGAGAAGAATGGGCAATCTTACTCGGTGGGGCAAATGAGTCTATGTAAACTGAATTTAACTACAAATAAAATAATAATCACCCTAACCTCCCACTGCTGTCCTCCTCCTAGCAGACTTATCAAGCAAACGTAAGTTCCTTTATATGAATCTAATACGGTTATGCTGTCACTTGTCACTGCACTCATCAGTCATGATAATAGTATTTTTCTTGCCTCCTAAGATGGAAAATCCAAGGTTCCGTTTCATGCCCTCACAGGAGTTGGTCCTCAAGGCCACACCCCAGGCAGTAAAAGTGGCCGCTGACGGCCCCCCTGCTTCTGGTGCTCAGGGCCCTCCTGCGTCTGGTACCCAGGGCCCTCCTGTGAGGGCTAAGAAGTGGGAGGAAGTGGAGGCAGAGGCTCGAGCCCGCGTCGTCTCCGAGGGAGGTGACCCCGGTGCAGAGATGGTCATCCTGAGCCGGTGCACGGTTCGACAAGTACCGGGGTCAGACCTTCAAGTGGCTGATGGAGAACGACGTGGGCTACATGGTGCACGTGGTAACAGTGAATAAGAAGGAGAGGGAGCGAGAGGGCCGCCTTGACTCGCTATTCGTGCGCCTACCCGGCCTTCGCTGAGACGGTCAGGTTCAACCGGGCGCACGAGGAAGCTTAAGTCCTGTCCTCCTAGCCAGGTGAGATTAATTCTCCTCATTGTATGTAAGATGTAACTCTTTTGCTCTGACAGTTAATTGGTTCACGTGCTGATTTCAGGCCAAGAGGGCAAGGCCCTTGTTGGCATCGGGAAGTACAAGTGGGCTACGGGTGCAGACAGGATAAGGTAATGGGCACGCATCTTTTGTGTTTTCTATGTTCATCTCAGTGTGTTCTATGCAACATTTTACATCTGAAACGTTCCCTCTGCTGTGTCTCACACAGATATATGTCAGGAGCTTGAGGACGCAGACACCCCGTTATCCTGGGAGTGCGATGGCCGCCTTGATTGACTACATTCAGCGCAGAGACCAGGAGGGGGTAGCTGCTGTGGCCAGGCCCGCCCCAGCCAGTAACACCCGGCCCAAGAGTGCGGCTACGTAAGTGTTACATATCTTAAAGGAAAATATAATTCCACTTGTTCTACACAGTTGGAAATGATGACGATGATGACGATTTTGCAGGTTCTCTTACTTATAAAGCATGTAGAGGGCTGTAATTTTTTATCAAAGGTACACATCAACAGTGAGAGACGAAATCTAAAACATAAATCCATATTTTTAAGTATTTAATTTGCATTTTATTGCATGAAATAAGTATTTGAACATCTACCAACCAGTAAGAATTATGGCTCTCACAGACGTGTTAGTTTTTCTTTAAGAAGCCCCCTGTTCTCCACTCATTACCTGTATTAACTGCACCTGTTTGAACTAGTTACCCGTATAAAAGACACCTGTCCACACACTCAAACCTCTCCATAATGGCCAAGACCAGAGAGCTGTGTAAGGACATCAGGGATGAAATTATAGACCTGCACAAGGCTGGGATGGGCTACAGGACAAGAGGCAAGCAGCTTGGTGAGAAGGCAACAACTGTTGGCGCAATTATTAGAAAATGGAAGAAGTTCAAGATGACGGTCAATCACCCTCGGTCTGGGGCTCCATGCAAGATCGGAAGTTTGCCAATTACCATCTGGATGATCCAGAGGAGGAATGGGAGGAGGTCATGTAGTCTGATGAGACAAAAATAGAGCTTTTTGGTCTAAACTCCACTCGCCATGTTTGGAGGAAGAAGAAGGATGAGTACAACCCCAAGAACACCATCCCAACCGTGAAGCATGGAGGTGGAAACATCCTTCTTAAGGGATGCTTTTCTGCAAAGGGGACAGGACGACTGCACCGTATTGAGGGGAGGATGGATGGGGCCATGTATTGCGAGATCTTGACCACCTCCTTCCCTCAGTAAGATCCCTACAGGTCCCCCCATCGCTCCCTCGGCCTCTGCCTCCAGCTGACCAAGCCCCGTTTCCTGCCCCGGCCTCTGCTCCGCTGGGGCAGAGAGAAGAGGAGGATTTGCCCCAGCAATCCTTCCTGCCTCCAAGGCCGCCCTCCGTTTCTCTGAAACATTACCATCCCTTCTCCCCCGCCCCCATCACTCTCTCCTCTCACTCAGCTGCTGCTTCCAGAGAGTTGGCGTTCATCTCTCACCAAGGAGCAGCAGCGGTGGATCGGCCGCACGCTGTTCACCAGGAACAACTTTGAGAGGTTGACACCACTGACCTAGTCACGTGGTGGACGCCTCCCCGACCGATCTACAATCAGCCACCTGCATCCCACAACCCCTTCTTCGCATGTGAACTGTTCCTTTGGATGCCCGTACGCATATGGACATACAAGCTGGCACGTCCCCAGTCTGGGTGCAGAGGCACACTCTGCAAGGCTGGGCTCTACAAGACCATCCGGGGGGGTCTTGGACATCGACCGCTGGTATCACATGGCCACTGAGTACCTGGAATGCGGTCGGTGTAAGAAGCTCGCTGGGTGGTCACAGGACCTTGTTAGTCAGCTGGACGCGTCGCTGCCAGTTTCCAGCAATATTGACATACAAGTAAGTTCACAAGGTTTTGTTAGTTAGTAATTAATTCAAATGAATGCATGTCATTCATATGCTTTATATCTCTCTCCTCTAGGCTGTCCTGTGAACAGTGCATCACAGACCTACAGCAAGCTGTGTGAAAGTCACAGCCAGTCCTGGAATGTGGAGTTGTATACGATACCTCGGGGAGTGTGAGCAGTTTCTGGCCGTGGCACTGGGCGGCAGTTCACTGATCCATCGGAGATGCCCCCAGTGCCCTCACCCGTCTGGCCGCAAGGTGACTAAAAAGCTTGCGGGTACCGCTGCAGACACGGCCGCCTGGGTTACCGACGTCGGTAATGAGCATGGGCAGGTCCTCATCAGTGTCCTCACTACCGGTGAGGGCAAGGGCCTGCTCCCCATGGCGGCTGGTCTCATGGAGCGGTACCGGCTCGCTGGGGGGGGTGGGGCCCATGTACGTGGACCGAGACTGCTGCTCCAGCGGATCAAAGACAGCTGCCATGTACAATGACTGGGACCAGCTGGTGGTTCGCGTCAGGTGTCACCACTGAGAGCCACCAGCTCTACGGTCCCTTCATGTGGCAGCTGTCAGCCTGCATCTTTGAGTGGGATGCAGGCGATGTCCACCGACTGCTGGAGGAGGCCAACAGGTCTGAGCTGGAGGGGAAGCACGGGATGGTCGTCCTCACCGAGGCAGAGGTTGAGGAAGATCGTCAGGAAGGAGATTGCGCTTCACTGTCGGAGTCGTACGCGCTGGGCTGCGACGAGCGAAATCCTCATTGACCTTCTCGGGACCTTCAACAGCGAGAAGGGGGTCAACACCCTGGGCATCTCGTTGCTGGACTACATCCGCATCCAGGTAATCTGGAAAGAGGGGAGGCGCCACCTCCACTGTATACAGGACTCACAAGATCGGCAAATGCCGGTTTATCGCTGAGCACGGGGCTCCACATCCTTGGGAGTCATTCCAACTCCACCTCAACAGGTAATTGTCATTGTGTAGTGTCATGACGTTGGCCTGGGGGTAGGTTTATGACAGTCATAAATACCTCTTCCCACCTTTTTCCTCTCTCTACCCTACTGATGTTATATTTTCAAAACCCTTAGTTAACATAGAGATTCTGGGAACATCAGAAGGTGGGGAAATTAACTGTATTCTGGTAATCCGACCAATTGAACAAATGCGGTGGTACTTAATGAATATGATGTCAGTTCGGTTGTCATCTGAGACATTCTCATCAATGATAAGATAAACTCTACAGTGAAAAGTCTACACATCAGAGTTATCGGATTCACATGGAATTGTTGTTCAATTTAAATGTTTGAATATGAAATTATTCGTGATGGGATGAAATGTGATTTTAGCTTCTAAAATTTGAGATCTTGGTTTTCTGCTCAATCAGTGAAGGGACATGGGTTATAAAACTTTTCAAACACGCCCTCCTCTCCCTTCCAATATAAAGCCTTGACGACAATATAACCTCCTGTTCCGAGGACGACGATCCGATGTCAGAATGGTTCAGATAATAACTACAGAACGAAGCCAACATCAGCATGAGCTTTGGTTGCGAATGGTATGAACTTTGAACTCTTATTCACTACAGCAGTGATACCTCCTAGCTGTTGAGTTAGCAACAACTGCTGCAAATGAGGGTTAGGAAGGAACAGGCAGAGTATCCCGTCTACCACCCAACGACGTTACTACAACGTATTCAATTTACCAGCAGAGACATTCTTCAAAGGACAAAGGACTCAGTTGGGCAACATGGCCTTCCATCTACCACCAACCTACAGAAGCGCATTTCAGAGTAAATATTTATTGCATTTTCCTTTTCCAAATGGGCAGTAATTTAGAATGCATAAGATACTGTATTTACGATAGCACAGCTTCGCCCTTTGTTCCTCAGTCTTCCCGCTCTTTCACTCAAACCCAGCCCCTTCTCTTTTGTGTAACCAGCTCTCATATCTGTTACGCCCGCTAGGGACGTTTTCCATTAATGACATAATTTGTAATCAAGTTATGATTTAATTATGTGTATGTGTAATTCTGTGTGATTAGTTAGGTATTTAGTAAATAAAGAATTAAACCCAATTTTGTATTGCCGATTCAACTTGTGAGCCAGGGTTCGTGCAGAATTGACAACTTTCAGATGAGACTGAATTAAGATGACGATTAATATCGACTGCTATTGGTGTAAAATATTACTAGGTCTTTTAAGAGTTTATTCGGAAGAAAACAGCTCTATAAATATTATTTTGTGGTGCCCGACTTTCTAGTTAATCAAATTTACATGATTAGCTCAATCAGGAAATATTAATTCCAGAGAAATTATGTTAACAGCAACAGCTCTCCCACCCTAATCATGCATTGTTCTCTCAGGTACCAGGGCAATTGCAATGCATTTCCAGACAGACCCGACAGTCCACATCCCTCATGTCACTCCTATGAGCCCCCCGTCCCCCAGCTCAGTGGCACCTCTGTCAGGGGAACCTGCTGACGCTCTCAGGTCTGGGCCATCCAGTCCCACCGCCGCTGAAGACGGAAGCTCTCCTGAGGCCCCTGAGTTTACTCTGGGCACCTTACTCATCCAAGCTACTCAACTGCCCCCAGCCATAATAAGTTAGCGACTTTTCGGACAGCCTATAGCTACTTTCCTTACTGAGGAGTTGGCAACACTGCTGGGCCGCCTGTGAATGCATTGGGCCGATGGCAGCACCCACTGCTCGTTGAGAAGAGTAAGAACGATACGTGCTTTCATGTCAGAGTCTCCATTAACACCAGAAAAAGTCGTTAGATTTGTCGCTAGTCACTTTTTTGAAAATGTGTCGCTAGAGGGATCTAAACACTCACTAAATATAGTGACAAGGTCGCTAAATTGGAAACACTGCGGCCCAGTCCTTGCACAGCAGTCCCTCCCAGCTGCAGTCAGAGCAGTTGTTCACCCCTCCGCGTCCAGACTGCAATCGAGCATGCGGGAAACCGCCACTGGCTTATCCCGCCCTGGCTTACATTCAGGGCAGGATGTAAATGTAAAATGTTCTTTGTCTAAATTAAATCACTGCACAAAAATAAAACACTGCTTGCTTTTGACTCATACAGCCTCAGTCACTTCCTCACCTTGTGTGCACATACATAAGCTACATAAGCTAAACATCTAGCTGCCTAGCTCATCATATCTGTTTAAACTGGACACAAAAATACAGAAAGGAGTGGGAATCAAACCCTGAATTCAAAAGCTGGTTGAAGCCGTTAATTGGAGATGATACACGGGCATACTGCCTGTATTGTAAGGCTGATTTCTACGCCAAACTTAGCGATGTAAAAAAAACACAACTCAAAAACATACTCAAAAGACAAAGCCTTATAACAGTTCCACCCAAAACAAGCTGCCATTTCTGGTTTTAAAAAAGGCTGAGAAATGAGAGAAAAGAGATGGATGAAGAGAGAAAAGGAGAGAAATAAGAGGAAAGAGAAGAGCGAGGAAATAGAGAAAGAAAAAGGAGAGGAAAAAGAGGGAGGGAAATTGAGAGAGAAAAGAGGGGAGAGAGAAGTTGGAAGAATGCATTGTAAAATGTGTTTACAATTCACTTTTGCAACCTCTGGCCTCATCTCCCTATCATGCACGTGTTAAAGGCACTGTACAACCCTGTACCTTTCTGCGTTGTGTCTGGTGAGGTGTAGGTGGAAGACAAGTCTCTGGACACAAGCCTGCCGGTTGTCTCTCTTTTAGTGACTGCATGGAATGGATACAAATACAAGACTAAGGTTGGTGCTGCTGTCTGGACTCCCAAACACAACTATATTAGCCTCTCTTCATCACGCTCTGAGCGAACTCACGTCAACAACCGTCAACAACTAAAAATGCATTGTACAAAATGTACATGTTCATATTTTCAAGAGACTCATTTAATTTGATAAATGTTGTACAGAAATAGTTAGCTAATAAATTCTAAATATTTCTTAGTGTACTATTGTACCTGAGGTATACTAATGAGGCAACATCGCCATTTTGACATGTCCAGACAAGTAACAAAATGAACAACAGCTAACTAATTAGCACATTAAACATTACATATCAAATCGTCACCTTTCACAACATACCTGGATACAAATACAAAGCCAAGCTTGATGCTGCCGTCTGGACTGCCATACACAACTATATTAGCCTGATAAAAGACAAAAGAGTGCAGAATTCCTGTCAGAAAACTCACGCTGTCTGCACCTGAGAGACCCGCAAAGGTAACGCTGGCTGGGCAAGCCTTGCAAAGTTGCAATTAAACATTATCCCCATTCACACTAATATATATTCCTAAAAACAGTAGCGCAACACTAAATCAATGACGATATAATTTTCGTTTGTCTTTTTTGGGACATTTGCTTACATGTGCATTGAAAAGAGCGGAGCGTACATAACACATACCTCTCCTCATCAGGCTCTGAGCAAACCGAGGAGTAAAAGCATGGCTCCCGTTGATGACCTCACAGCATTTACACCATGTAGAAAATAAATACAATACAATAGTTCACTCTTGAAAGTAGTGTAACACATCTCAAAATAACCTTAAAACAATAAATTAGAATAAATATCAGGGACTTTCGGTGAAATACATCAAGTAAATGTTTATTTATTTATTTTAATTGCACCTTTATTTTTACCAGGTAGTAGGCAAGTTGAGAACAAGTTCTCATTTACAATTGCGACCTGGCCAAGATAAACGCATGTTATACCTGTAATGCATACATAGCATTTGCTTCGACACAGGTGTTGTTTATTCTGGAGTTAAAATTATTTTTCTCTCAAGTAGTTAAATTAAATCATTTTAGAGTGTAATTATTACCAGTGGCCGCTAGAGTGGGAGCAAAAATACTGACTAAATTATATTGGAGTAAAACAGCATGACCACACACACTAATGTTGGTTAAATTAAGATTTTGCCGCCATTGTCCATTTGCAAGTGTCTGGTGAATGTAAAGAGTGGACAGATCGAGAGCGTGGATCTGCCGAACATCGGAAGTCATTCACTGAACCACAGAATTTCTTCATTTCTAAACTTAATTAGAATTCCAGGTAAATTCACTGTTATTGGTTCACTTTGTGTGCAAATTAAAACTGTTGAGCAACATTACAGCTAGCTAGCATTGTAGTGTAGGCTTACTGTTACTGCACGATTTGCATAGTCAGATGCTAATGTGAGCATCTAGCTAGAGCTAACTAGCTAGCTACAGTAACATTAAGTTATACCACTTTTACTGGTTTATGGACAGTATGTACACCCGGTGGATCGGTGTATTAGCTGTTATCAGTAGCTAGCGGACTTTACTGACTACTGCCAGCAGGTTAGTCAGTGCAACCTGTGTTTTACTCTGAAAAGTGAGCTGCTAGCAGACAGTTAGCTGCAGTTTGGTTGGTGCAACAAGTGCATTTTATCTGAACAGAGCTGATGTACACAGTGTTGCCAACATAGCGACTTAGTAGCTATATTTAGCGAGTATTCAGATCCCTCTAGCGACACATTTTCAAAAAATCGACTAGCGACAAATCTAGCTACTTTTTCTGGTGTTATTGGAGACTGTCGTGAAAGCATGTATTGTTCTTATTCTTCTCAACGAGCAGCGGGTGCTGCCGTGGGCCTCACCCCATCCCAAAGCACTCAGACGGCCCAGTCCTCGCGCAGCAGTCCCTCCCAGCTGCAGGAGATGTTCACCCCTCCTTGTCCAGACTGCAAATGAATCGTGCATGGGCTGATCCCGCCCTGGCACTTTCATTCAGGGCGGGATGTGAATGTAAAATGTTCTTTGTCTAAAATAAATCACTGCATTTGACTCACACAGCCTCAGTCACTTAATCACCTTGTCCACTGTGTGTGTGTGTGTGTGCCTCTCTGTGACATAAGCTCATCTTATCTCAGTCTAAACTGTACACTCAAATACAGAAAGGAGTGGGAATCAAACCCTGAATTCAAAGGCTGGTTGAAGCTGTTTATTGGAGATGATACACGAGGCATACTGCCTGTATTGTAAGGCTGATTTCTACGCCAAACATAGCGATGTAAAAAAACACGACAACTCAAAAACATACTCAAAAGACAAAGCCTTATAACAGTTCCACCCAAAACAAGCTGCCATTTCTGGTTTAAAAAAAGGCTGAGGCCACCATCAGCTATCGCTGAACACTGTTCCATGCTGGCATGTGATCACATTGGAGAAGCATGTAGAGCTGCTTTCTCAGACTCCACTGCTGCTACCCACATCAAAGTGCACAGAAATGATCAATGGTGTTCTAGCACCATACTTTCTGAAAAACTTGGTCGCAGATGTGGGTGACCAGCATTTCAGCCTCCTCCTCGATGACTCCACGGATGTAAGTGTTTCTAAGTACCTGGGGCTTGTGATAAGGTACTTTAGTGACACAAAACAGACAATTGTATTAACATTTCTGGGGTTTGTTGAGTTGGAGGGAGGAGATGCCAAATCTGTAGCCCGTGCTGTTGTGGCTTTCCTCGAGAAGTGTTGTCTTAAAAAAGAGAAACTCCTGGGGATAGGGACTGACAATGCCTCTGTTATGATGGGGATTAACAACGGGGTCCATAAAGTGCGGAGGAGGAGGAGGAGGATGAGAAAGTTAACCCACTCTTCCTAGGCCATCATTGAAAATAAGAATTTAGTCTAGTGGGAGGAAGTATGTAGCCTAGTGGGAGGAAGTGCAGCTGCCAACACCAGACTCCAAATGGAGACAATATCTAAGTAACATAGCTCATTAAGATGTCTTATATTATTGAACTGTTGAAACTCTTGTTATTAGAATGTCTCATTTTGGAGTCTGGTGTTGGCAGCTGCACTTCCTCCCTCATATGGGCCTCAAGTCATCTGGTGTCCAGAGAGGGAAGAAGTCAGGCTTGTCTGTCACATGTCCCTGATGCTATGCAGAATATCAGAAAGGGAATATGGCAAAGGAGGTCAGAAGGAAACATTGTTTCCATATGTGAATGTGTCTTTACCTATTGCAACCCATGTGAAGGGATGGCGTGAGTAATGGCAACCAATCACTTGTCTCCACAAGTGTCTGTGCATCAGTCACCCCCTCCTAGCAAGGTGGAACTAAGTAACAATAAGTGTCTGTGCATCAGTCACCCCCTCCTAGCACCCCCCCCCCCCCCTAGCAAGGTGGAACTAAGTAACAACAAGTGTCTGTGCATCAGTCACCCCCTCCTAGCACCCCCCTAGCAAGGTGGAACGATGTAACAACAAGTGTCTGTGCATCAGTCACCCCCTCCTAGCAAGGTGGAACTAAGTAACAACAATGTCTGTGCATCAGTCACTCCCTCCTAGCAAGGTGGAACTAAGTAACAACAATGTCTGTGCATCAGTCACCCCCTCCTAGCAAGGTGGAACTAAGTAACAGCAAGTGTCCTTTTAAGTTCTTAGTACTGAACAAAACAACAAGTTCCTTGTATTTGGGGCCTAAAGTCTGGCACAGGATGTGTGGGGTTAGTGTCTGGAACAGGATGTGTGGGGTTAGTGTCTGGAACAGGATGTGTGGGGTTAGTGTCTGGAACAGGATGTGTGGGGTTAGTGTCTGGAACAGGATGTGTGGGGTTAGTGTCTGGAACAGGATGTGTGGGGTTAGTGTCTGGAACAGGACGTGTGGGGTTAGTGTCTGGAACAGGATGTGTGGGGTTAGTGTCTGGAACAGGACGTGTGGGGTTAGTGTCTGGAACAGGACGTGTGGGGTTAGTGTCTGGAACAGGACGTGTGGGGTTAGTGTCTGGAACAGGATGTGTGGGGTTAGTGTCTGGAACAGGGCGTGTGGGGTTAGTGTCTGGCACAGGATGTGTGGGGTTAGTGTCTGGAACAGGACGTGTGGGGTTAGTGTCTGGAACAGGATGTGTGGGGTTAGTGTCTGGAACAGGATGTGTGGGGTTAGTGTCTGGAACCATTGTAAGTCATCGCTGAGATCACACCTATCCTGACCTATCCTGAGAGAGTATGTAACCCAGAGGCTCACTCCACTCAGTGAGCACTCACTGCATTCATGTGTGTTTGGTGTGACATGCTCCCGTACTAATACATTGTGAATAAAGGCATGATTGGTGATTGACCTTCTCTCTCCTCGTTATTGATTAGAATTTCCACAACACTCGTCACTCTTTTTGTCAATACTATTATGTTTGTCATAACACCGTTTTGGGTGAGTATCTTAGTAAAATATTTCATTTAGAGAGAAATGAGTGATGTAGCTCATAATTTCCCCCACAAATAGACGTCAGATTGACGTGATTTTGACGGCTACGATATTTTCTTGAATCTACTCTCCCCTCATCGGTTCGCTCTGCGTTCTATTAGCCAGTCGGATTTTATTGCGGAAGCGATTACTTTTCTCTCGCAGCAGGCAGGCATTATTTGCTTAAAACAAGTACTTTCCCAAACATGTATACAACACAAAACATCGTCAACTCAATAACATCGATTTGAGAAGCGAAAACAATTGATTGACTTCATTACAAGAAGACTGTGAAAACGGTCTTCACGGGCGTGTGTGACGCGTCTCTTCCTACATTCATCGTGTTGACGATCGAGAATCGCTTTCATATTCGCTAACTACGGGTTTTTGACACTTTGCCCGCTAGTCAGGTATGTTGCATTTCTTGCCTTATTATTCATATATATTGATTGTTGCAAATATTACATGTTAATGTTATGTCAATCACTAGCTGGTTAGTTTAAGTTATAATTTCGCCAGGTGGCTACATGCGATTTGGATGACAGCTGTTGTTGTGTAACGTTAGACAACACTAGCTATGTGTGACAACAATGTATTTTCATCAACGTGTGATATAGAACCCATATTTAACAACGCAGTGTTGTGGCCTGATGCAGTCATATTGTTTCATGACCCACCCATTTCATGTCCGCCGAACACAAGTCTGCAGTCAAGTTTCTCAGTAGCATTAGAAGATCAATGATTAAATCGTCATTAAAGCAGGTATGGCAGATTTACTTTGATCGTCCAGGCTCGTGATTGCCCACTTCCTCTTTCCACTGATAGCTAGCTAGTGAGTGAGTGTTTGCACAGCGTAACATATTCAGGAAATGCTAACTAGAGCAACAGACGGACATGAAAATAAAATCTTAACATCTTATCGTGTCTCTCTGTGTTTCTCTGTCTTTTTCATTTTATTTGACCTTTATTTAGCCAGGGAGGCTTTGAGAACACGTTCTCATTTACAACTGCGATCTGGCCAAGATAAAGCAGAGCAGTGTGACACAAACAACAACACAGAGTTACACATGGAAACATACAGTCAATAATACAGTAGAAAACAAAAGTCTATATACAGTGAGTGGAAATGAGGTAAGGCAATAATTAGGCCATGGTGGCGAAGTAATTACAATATAGCAATTAAACACTGGAGTGATAGATGTGCAGAAGATGAATGTGCAAGTAGAGATACTGGGGTGCAAAGGAGCAAGATACATTTTTTTTATTTTTATTTTACCTTTATTTAACCAGGCAAGTCAGTTAAGAACAAATTCTTATTTTCAATGACGGCCTGGGAACAGTGGGTTAACTGCCTGTTCAGGGGCAGAACGACAGATTTGTACCTTGTCAGCTCGGGGGTTTGAACTCGCAACCTTCCGGTTACTAGTCCAACGCTCTAACCACTAGGCTACCCTGCCGCCGATAATGTCTGTCTGTGTCTGTCGGTCTGTCGGTCTATGTCCCCCTTTCTCCCCCCCTCTAGTCGGGATGAAGCCTGGAGTAGGGGCATGTCAGGACCCCTGTCAGGGTGGTCCGGGGGTGGGTGACAGGGGGGACGACACCCTGTCTCTACCCCCTAAAGACACCCCTGGCTCACCCGCGGGGTCACCCTCAGAGTTGGGAAGCCCTGGCCCCCGCCAGGCCGCGACCTTTGACCTGCTCAAGATGGTGGTCTCTTACAAGAGGATGGCCCTGTTTCTGGAGCCGCTCACTGACACGTTGGAGCTGGCCCGCTACCTACTGGGGTGAGAGGATCCATTTACACACTGATCCAAGATCTGTTTTTAGTTTCTCCAATGGTGATAACGGATAGGACTTGGGAGAGTAGACTGATTCACTCTACCTACTGGGCTAGTGAAGGGAGTAGGATGAGGTTTCCTATGGGCCTAGACACTGACCTGTCAGATTTGAGTTTCCTCATCCTAATGGTTCCAGGGAGGGTATGCTGATCCTAGATCTGGGCTGTGGAGCTGGCACTCTACCTACTGGGCTAATGAAGGGAGGGTAGACTGATCCTAGATCTGGGCTGTGGAGCTGGCACTCTACCTACTGGGCTAATGAAGGGAGGGTAGACTGATCCTAGATCTGGGCTGTGGAGCTGGCACTACCTACTGGGCTAATGAAGGGAGGGTAGACTGATCCTAGATCTGGGCTGTGGAGCTGGCACTCTACCTACTGGGCTAATGAAGGGAGGGTAGACTGATCCTAGATCTGGGCTGTGGAGCTGGCATGCTACCTACTGGGCTAATGTAGGGAGGGTAGACTGATCCTAGATCTGGGATGTGGAGCTGGCATGCTACGTACTGGGCTAATGAAGGGAGGGTAGACTGATCCTAGATCTGGGATGTGGAGCTGGTCTGCAGGTGAGGCTTTTGCTCCAGCCCTGCTCTAATGAGCGTAGTTGTAGATACATGCCATCTTATTTGGTTTACTGTATAGTCATGAGTCAGTGTGTGATTTGTACAGCCTGCTACCTACTGGGGTGAGTCAGTGTTTACCATAGACACTGATCGGAGGTCAGTTTTTAGTTCCTCCACCCTAATGGTTGAGGATAGGACTTGAGGACGCTAAACTGATCCTAGGTCAGTATGACTGTGTGGTGTATTGCAGGTGGAGGATGCCTCTGTGCTCACTACTGGTCTGTGTACTGCTCAACACCCTCTTCCTCACCCTGAGTGAAGGTGAGCTAATGCTGGGTAATACACACACACACACACTGCTATATGAACTACTACCACATACAACTGAGTGTGTATAACAATGTGATATATATCAACTGTGACAGTCAGTTTCTCTCCTGCCCTCCAGTGGGGTGGTTCTCTGTGTGTGTTCTGGGGGTGTCTGCCCCGGCTGCCCTGGGTTACCTGCAGGACAGGTGTGGGGGCGGGGCGTCGGAGGCGGAGCAACAGAAGAGGCGGTGCCACGCGGTGCATCGTAAGGACCTGCAGAATGTTCAGCTCACCAGACAGGACGCCATGCTGGAAGTCAAGGACCTGTGAGTGAGTGAGTGTGTGTGTGTGTGTGTGTTTGGCCTTCCAGTTTATAAAACCAAGTTAATTTATTTACTATCCCTGTGTGTGTGCATGTCCGGGTGTGTCTCTCTCTCTCTCTGTGTGTCCGTCCGTGTCCACAGGTTAAAGCAGCTAGATGACCTGTTGTCTCATGCCTGCCTGTCTGCTGAGTCTGTCTACAAGCTCCTGTACTGGGAGAGCCACTCTGAGTCCTCTAGGTCAGTAACACTGTCTGTGTGGGTACTTGGAGCCACTGAGTCCTCTAGGTCAGTAACACTGTCTGTGTGGGTACTTGGAGCCACTGAGTCCTCCAGATCAGCAACACTGTGTGTGTGTCCTTGTTCTCCAGGACAGTAACTCAACCCCTCTACATTCACCATAGATATCATCACACATCTTATCTGTACTTACAAAGCTCCCGACAGACTGGTTAAGGTTGTTTGTGTGTGCCTGAGTGTCTCTGTCTCTCCCTCCCCTCTCTCTCTCTTTCTGTCTCTGTCTCTCCCTCCTCTCTCTGTCTCTCTCTCCCTTCTCTCTCTCTCTCTGTCTCCTCTCACTGTCTCTCTCTCTCTGTCTCTCCCTCCTCCCTCTCTCTCTTTCTGTCTCTGTCTCTCTCCCTCCTCTCCACCCTGTATCTGTCTCTCTCTCCCTCCTCTCTCCCTCTCTCTTCGCTGTCTCTCAGGTTCTACGGTGGCCTGTTAGCTGTATTGATGCTGCTGTATTCTGTCCCTGTGGGCTGGGTGCTGGCCTGTCTCTCTACTGCACTCTTCCTGTGGAACCGAGACTTCTGCAGGGGTCAGTACACACACATACAGTACCAGTCAGTAGTTTGGACACAACATCTCATTCAACAGTTTTTCTTTATTTTTTTTACAATTATCTACATTGTAGAATAATAGTGAAGAAATCAAAACTATGAATAAACACATATGGAATCATGTAGTAAGCAAAAAAGTGATAAACAAATCTAAATATATTTTATATTTGAGATTCTTCAAAGTAGCCACCCTTTGCCTTGATGACAGCGTTGCACACTCTTGGCATTTTGAAGAATCTCAAATATAAAATATATTTAGATTTGTTTATCACTTTTTTGCTTACTACATGATTCCATATGTGTTATTTCATAGTTTTGATGTCTTCTCTATTATTCTTCTAAATGTTTTTTTTTTTAAATAAAGAAAAACCCTGGAATGAGTAGGTGTGTCCAAACTTTTGACTGGTACTGTACATTTTTTTTTATTTTACCTTTATTTAACTAGGCAAGTCAGTTAAGAACAAATTCTTATTTTCAATGACAGCCTAGGAACAGTGGGTTAACTGCCTGTTCAGGGGCAGAACGACAGATTTGTACCTTGTCAGCTCAGGGATTTGAACTTGCAAATCTGGTTCCACTCCACTCCCCCTCTGTGTGTGTAGTTGTGTTGGACCTAAGGGAGGTGGTCCAGTCTGGCCAGAACCCATCCTCAAAAGGAGAGATGGACCTCACAGAACCGGACCACAGCAGCCTGGACCGGACTCCCACTGCTACCAACTTGGAGGTAGGGACAGAGAGAGAAGTGGTGGGAGGAGAGAAACAGGTAGGGTGGGAGGGAGAGAGAGAGACAGGGTGGGAGGGAGAGAGAGAGACAGGGTGGGAGGGAGAGAGAGAGACAGGGTGGGAGGGAGAGAGAGAGACAGGGTGGGGGGAGAGAAACAGGTTGGGAGGGAGGGAGAGAGAAGTGGTGGGGGGAGAGAAACGGGGAGGGAGGGAGAGAGAGAGAGAGGGAGAGACAGGGACAGGGTGGGAGAGAGAAGTGGTGGGGGAGAGAGAGAGAGAGAGAGAGAAGTGGTGGGGGGAGAGAAACGGTGAGGGAGGGAGGGAGAGAAACAGGGGTAGGGAGGGAGAGAGAGACAGGTGGATGTATATATAGAATCTGTATATTTGGATCAATGGTGTACATTAAAACATTACAGATCAGTGTTCTGCAATAATCCTCTTATCTAACTTACTTGTATATCATTATTGTGTGTGGTGTGTAGGACCTGTCACCGGGCAGCGTAGAGGAGGCTGAGGAGGCAGAGCCTGATGATGAGTTCAAAGACGCCATCGAGGTAAAAACGAAATCAACCGTTATCTCGACTTTATTCCTTCATGTCTCGTTATCTGACTGGTTTCTCATCCTGACCTCTCGCTCTCTGGTCAGGTCTTAGGCCATGTCGTTTTGATTTGATATAACTTTATTGGCAATTGCACCACTCTCACTCCGGCCCTGTTTGAACGCTGCCTCCATTCCTTCCACTCAGTCTTCACAGATCTAACATGGTAGGATGGGAGAAACCAAGGAATCCACTAGGTCCACCTTCCTTTGACCTAATCCATGTCATTGTCAAATCAGAAGGAAAAAGATTGTGTTGGAACACAGCTTCTTCTCCTTCTTCCTTCTGTCGCTGGCTGACAACTTCCTGTCCTTCTTGATGATTCATTTCCTTTTCTGTTTCTACCTCCCTCCACTCTCAGTTGACTCAGGAGCCCCCTATCTCCCTGCAGGTGAGTGGCTCCCCCTGTCTGTCGGGCTGTGGTATTACAGCATTAGAAACAGGACACATTAATTAACAATTGCGACAAATAATTTTTGTTTTTATGTGTGATAAAGTTCTGTGACAGTTCAACTACTCAGCCCAGTTACTAAGTTGTGTGTGTGTGTTACAATCATTTCGCTACACCTGCATTAACATCTGCTAAATATGTGTATGTGACCAATAAATTGTGATTTGAATTGAATATTTAGGACTATCTCAGACAGTTCAGTGTTACACTGCGTCATGACCGAGGTCAAAGACCTGTAAGTGTGTGTGTGTGTATTGCAGTGGTGTGTGTTGCACAGGAGCTACACGGGGACGTGGAGAGAACCCTCGTTCTTTACCTGCTACACTGGAAGCTTAACGTTTTGCTGGCATGAGCAGAGTTCAAACCACGTCATCACACTGTTCAGTGGTGTTGAGCTGCACGTTTCAATCTACACAATAGAAATAGACCACCACGTCATCACACTGTTCAGTGGTGTGAGCTGCACGATCCAATCTACACAATAGAAATAGACCACCACGTCATCACACTGTTCAGTGGTGTGAGCTGCACGATCCAATCTACACAATAGAAATAGACCACCACGTCATCACACTGTTCAGTGGTGTGAGCTGCACGATCCAATCTACACAATAGAAATAGACCACCACGTCATCACACTGTTCAGTGGTGTGAGCTGCACGATCCAATCTACACAATAGAAATAGACCACGTCATCACGCTGTTCAGTGGTGTGAGCTGCAGATCCAATCTACACTATAGAAATAGACCACGTCATCACACTGATCAGTGGTGTGAGCTGCAGATCCAATCTACACAATAGAAATAGACCACCGGGTTTCATTGAAGTGAAGCGTCTCGTGCTCTGCAAACGTTATGCATCTAGTGCAGCTGGCCAGTTCAATATTACTATCTCAGACCGCACAGTGTGTGTGTTTCTGCGGTGTTTATGTTAGATAGATACGGTGTGTTAAAAATTGGTGTGTTAGATAGATATGGGGGGGTGTGTGTAATCTGCTCCTGTGTGTGTTTGTTCCTCTCCATCCTAAGGAGACTCCCTTGGCTTTAGTGGTAAGTCTAGTTCACCCCCTTCCCTCACCCTGTTTGTGGTGAGAGGGAGGGGGGGTGTATAGGGTACACACCTCAGTTGGGTCCTGTCTGCATGGGTAGTGGGATGTCTTTACACCTTAGTGCTGTTGTTACCATCACTGGTTATGTTACCATTATGACATCAGGACTATAACTTCACATCTATACCACTAATGTCATTACATATAACACTATCATTACATATAGGACTAATGTCATTATATATATATGTATGTATATTATATATAGCACTAATGTCATTATATATAGCACTAATGTCAATATATATAGCACTAATGTCATTATTTATATATATATATATATAGCACTAATGTCATTATATATACCACTAATATCATTATATATATATATATATATATATAGCACTAATGTCATTATATATAGCACTAATCACTATATAGCACTAATGTCATTATATATATGTATGTATATTATATATAGCACTAATGTCAATATATTTAGCACTAATGTCATTATTTATATATATATAGCACTAATGTCATTATATATATACCACTAATATATATATATATATATATAGCGCTAATGTCATGATATATAGCACTAATCACTCTATAGCACTAAGCACTAATCATCATTCATACAATCGGCCTCATTCTCAATGTAGTCTGGGCGTGTCTGCATTATTCCAGCAAACCATTGGATGAGCATGCTCTGAGTTGGTCACTGCACCTGAGTACACACACAAGGGTGGCGTTGTAATGTGTATTGTGTGACGTGTTTCTAGCATGGTTGTGCACTTCACTGTAAGGATGCAAATAGGACACATCCATCTCATGCTACATAGGGCTCTGGTCAAAAGTAGTGCACTAAGACTGCCAAACCTGGGCGACCTGTGCGCCGCCCTATGGGACTCCCAATCACCGGCCGGATGTGATAAAGCCTGGATTCGAACCAGGGACTGTAGTGACGCACGCCTCTTGCTCTGAGATGCAATGCCTCAGACCGTAGAGCACTGTATTTTAGGGACTAGGGTCTAAAGTAGTGTAGTATATTTTAGGGACTAGGGTATAAAGTAGTGCATTATATTTCATGGACTAGGGTCTAAAGTAGTGCATTATATTTCATGGACTAGGGTCTAAAGTAGTGCATTATATTTTAGGGACTAGGGTCTAAAGTAGTGTAGTATATTTTAGGGACTAGGGTATAAAGTAGTGCATTATATTTCATGGACTAGGGTCTAAATTAGTGCACTATTTTAAGGACTAGGGTATAAAGTGTGGTGGTTAATTTCTTTACTATCAAATGTGGAGTGAGAGTTACACTTAAACTAAATCTTTATTCACTTATTAATAAGGGAGCAGGTCAATACAACACACCCATATAAAATGAATGGATTGAGTGGTCTACGATAATGATGGCTGGTCGACCAATCACCCTCAGATGATTCGTTGAGAGCCCCGAGACAAAAGGACTTTTATAGCCAAGATACACCCTTTTCAACCTACATGACAAACAACATATGTATAGAATGGGTCACAAGGTTAAGATTTGTATGAAAGATACTTATAATTCACAGCAGACAGTATCTGCTGTAAAAACAGTCCACATTGTGTAGAGACCAGGGTCTGGCCCTGGGGTCATCTCTCATTGTGTAGAGACCAGGGTCTGGCCCTGGGGTCATCTCTCATTGTGTAGAGACCAGGGTCTGGCCCTGGGGTCATCTCTCATTGTGTAGAGACCAGGGTCTGGCCCTGGGGTCATCTCTCATTGTGTAGAGACCAGGGTCTGGCCCTAGGGTCATCTCTCATTGTGTAGAGACCAGGGTCTGGCCCTGGGGTCATCTCTCATTGTGTAGAGAACAGGGTCTGGCCCTGGGGTCATCTCTCATTGTGTAGAGAACAGGGTCTGGCCCTGGGGTCATCTCTCATTGTGTAGAGACCAGGGTCTGGCCCTGGGGTCATCGCTCATTGTGTAGAGACCAGAGTCTGGCCCTGGGGTCATCTCTCATTGTGTAGAGACCAGGGTCTGGCCCTGGGGTCATCTCCCCCTGGTACCCTATAGATGAGAAACATTAACTCATGCTCTGGAATGTGGTCTCTTTAGGTTTTATCACCCAAAGACATCATAAATCTCCTGTCAGTGTTAAATCTCCCAGAGGCCCACTTTCAGTTCACAGATACAATATTATAAGAACCCTCTATTCTGTTGCATAAAACAAACATTTGATGCAATTACAGTATTATAACAATCTTGCGATTTTGATTTCATAAAAGTTGTGCACTATATTTGAGGGACTAGGGTCTAAAGTAGTGCACTATATTTGAGGGACTAGGGTCTAAAGTAGTGCACTATATTTGAGGGACTAGGGTCTAAAGTAGTGCACTATATTTTAGGGACTAGGGTCTAATGTAGTGCACTATATTTTAGGGACTAGGGTCTAAAGTAGTGTACTATACTATAGGGACTAGGGTCTAAAGTAGTGCACTATATTATATGGAAATAGGGTGTGATTGCGACTGTTATGAATACAGGTGAGGTCTTTTGCTAATTGGCTGCCAGCCCGTCTACGTAGACAGGTGCAATGTCGTCTGAGGGCGGAGCTTTAGGTGCCCTGCCCCTTCCCAATACGTTTCTTGCCTGAGGTGTACCAGCCCTCGTCTTTTAGGGCAATATATAGGCACAGATCTAGGATCAGCTTAGCCTCATCTAATACTAACCTTTAACCATAAGGGTGTGAACTGTAAGAACTGATCTGGAGCATGTCTGGTTGTACGTTTCAAACTCATTCCACAGAGGTCCCAGTCTGCAGGCTTTCACTCCTTCCTTTGACTTGATTGATGAATTGAGCTCATTGGTTAGTAAGGAACTGGCCTCACCTGGTTGTGTAGGTCTTAATTGGACAGGAAAACCTCCAAAACCAGCAGACTCTGGGCCCTCCATGGAAGGAGTTGGACACCCCTGCCTTGGAGGATGATGTGTATGGTTTTGTGTTAGTGGGGTTTTGCTGCCTGCGTGCTCTCGACTCCCTCTGCTGTTGACGTTGAGAAACACATCCACCTAAACCAAGGAAGAGATCGGTTGGAGGAGTAGGGTTCAGGGAGCGGGATGTAGGGTTTAGGGGCTATGGTTTGTAGTTCCCACAAAGCTGCTGCCTTTAACTGCTCTTTAGTAACTTAACCCTTCTCCTCCTCCCCCCATTCTGCCCCCCCCTCCCCTCTACAGGAGGATGATGACATAAGTTCAGATCTGGACACCATCTCCATCACCTCAGACAACGGTCTGCTGAGCCGCAACGAGCCAATCCGCAGTAAGGTGTCCAAACTGACGGAGAAGCTACGCAAACGCTACCCCACCAACAACACAGGTCAGTCTACCCTTCGTCCCTCTGTTCATCTTCTTCCTCACCTCAACCCTACTTAAGAGGTGGGTTTAGTAGCTAGTCTTCATATAAATTAAATATCCCCCCTCTCTCTTTCTCTCCCTCTCTCTCCCCCCTCTCTCTCTTTCTCTCCCTCTCTTTCTCTTTCTCTCTCCCCCCCTCTCTCTCTTTCCCCCCTCTCTCTCTTTCCCCCTCTCTCTCTTTCCCTCCCTTCTCTCTCTTTCCCTCTCTCTCTACCCCCCCCCCTCTCTCACCCCCCCCCCCCCCCCCCTCTCTCTCTCATCCCCAAGGTAATTGTTCCAGCTGCAGTGCAGTCTTCTCAGTGGTGAAGAGAAGGGTAAGAGCTTTACACCTGTTTTTAAACCACCAATAAATACAATCCTATGTCATTTTTTTATTTCACCTTTATTTAACCAGGTAGGCTAGTTAACTGCGACCCGGCCAAGATAAAGCAAAGCAGTAATACTGTAGGTTGTTTAATAACTCTGTGTGGAACCTGGTGTGGGTCCCAAATGGCATCCTATGCCCTATATAATCTACCACTTTAGAACAGAGTCCTATGGGCCCTGGTCACAATTAGTGAACTAGGTAGGGAATAGGACAGGGTTGGGGTTAGAGTTTCACTTTACTTCCTGAATTCACCCACTTCATTTCAAATTGGCCCCAACCCTGGAATAGGGTTCAGTTTGGGACATAACAATGATGATGATGTCATCGTGACCTCTGCTGTTTCAGCGGAGCTGTAGTAACTGTGGCAACAGCTTCTGCTCCAGATGCTGCTCCTACAAGGTCCTCAAGGCCTGCATGGGTGTCACAGGTGAGAGAGAAACACACACACACACACAACATGCTATTATGGTATTTCTATACTGAAATGATGAAATTATAAATAAGGTCTCCGAAGACATCAGTTGATTTTAAAAACAATCTCTTCTATTTTACACCTTCTCTCAATCCCCATCTCCCTCTGCCTCCCCCTTTCTCATGTAATGCCTCTTTACCTCCCTCCCAGCTCCAGATGCCTCCCCTTTCTCATGTAATGCCTCTTTACCTCCCTCCCAGCTCCAGATGCCTCCCCTTTCTCATGTAATGCCTCTTTACCTCCCTCCCAGCTCCAGATGCCTCCCCTTTCTCATGTAATGCCTCTTTACCTCCCTCCCAGCTCCAGATGCCTCCCCTTTCTCATGTAATGCCTCTTTACCTCCCTCCCAGCTCCAGATGCCTCCCCTTTCTCATGTAATGCCTCTTTACCTCCCTCCCAGCTCCAGATGCCTCCCCTTTCTCATGTAATGCCTATTTACCTCCCTCCCAACTCCAGATGCCTCCCCTTTCTCATGTAATGTCTCTTTACCTCCCTCCCAGCTCCAGATGCCCAGAGAGAGACGGTGTTTGTTTGTGCTGTCTGCAACTCCACCCTCAGCAAGTGAGAAATGACTACCACCTCCTACCCACTCATGGAGACCCAGGGAGGGTACTGCCCCTCCTACCCAGGATTAGAAGCTCCTTGGCTGGGTAGAGCCTGCGGCAGCTCAGCCTCTACCCCGCCTGGGGGTGGTTCAAAACCCCAGGTTGTCTGGTTCTCTGGCTCCAGCCCAGGTGACCAGGGTTATTAAGATGAACCAGTCCCAAATGGCAACCTATTCCCTATAAATTACACTGCTTTTGCCCAGAGCCCTATGGGGTTCCCTATGGGCCCTGGTCTACAGTAGTGGACTATATAGGGAATAGGGCCCTGGTCTACAGTAGTGGACTATATAGGGAATAGGGCCCTGGTCTACAGTAGTGGACTATATAGGGAATAGGGCCCTGGTCTACAGTAGTGGACTATATAGGGAATAGGGCCCTGGTCTACAGTAGTGGACTATATAGGGAATTGGGCCCTGGTCTACAGTAGTGGAATATATAGGGAATAGGGTGCCATTTTGGGACGCTACCACAGACCCCCATCAGCTTGTGTTGCATTGAGATTTATCCTGTACTGTCAAGGAGGTCCTGAGAATGCTGAGAGGTGTGTGTGTGTGTGTGTGTGTGTGTGTATTGTATAAGATATGCTATAGATTGACCCTGTTATAACTTATCCATTCTGTAATGGTTTTATATGTTGGTCCTAATGTTAATTTGATGGATGTAAAGACAGGATGCTAAAGACTATACTTTTGTCCTAAATGGCATTCCCTAATCCCCATGGAGCATAACCTAACCCCATGGAGTGATTTCCAGAGGTGATCCCAGAGCTGTGTTCAAATACTCATACTAGCTGTACTATTTGTGATGTAACATTGAGTATGTAGTTAAGTACTTATTGGATATAGTATGCCAAACGTTCATGGATGTCCTACTAAATTCACCAAAATACGAAGTATACAAGCAGTGGACACTATTTCTGTGCTTTTAGGGACCATAATGCAATTCTTCAGAAAATGGGCGTGGCTTCACCAATGTTTTCAGATTTGAGGAAAATGGCCGACGAGAGAAGATAGAAATGAATTGCTGTAAGAAAATGTTGAGCAATGTAATAAAGTAATGACTTTTCAAACAAGTTAAACATTATGTTGGCTGACAATTTATTAGCTACGCTGTCCTTACGAACCGCAGCATGTCATTCAGCAGTATGTACCAGTCTGTTAGCTAGCTACCTAAAGTTAGTTGGCTACTAATACATTGAACTTGCCAGGTAGTATATTAACTATCTAGCTAACTACCCAGTGTTTATTGACTTGATTATTCACATCATTCTTAGCTAAGTGGTAGAGTCGTCGTGCGTTCTCAATGGACATAGTTAATTCTGGCTATCTACTCTGATTTCAGAGCCTCTCTCATCTGTGTGCCAGTGCACAGAATAGCTGAATAAAAGGCGTTGAATATGGCCGGTGTCAGTAAGCCTTGGAGGGGAAAAAAAGCCTAATTAAATTGTTGCCTGCAGCACAGTTAGTCACCAACACGCTGCATAAAATGAAAACTGCCCAAACAGCTCTGCTAGGGCGAGTAAAATGGTCAGAGTGAGGGTTTCTCTCATTTGTGTCTGGAGGTAGCTAGCCAGTTAGCTTGGGTGCTTGACTGCCGTTGTGAGGACAGAACGCTCGGATCAACCCTACTCCTTGGCCAGAGCGTCTAGTGTGGGCTCCGAGACCGAAACGCTCTGGATTTACGAACGGACAATCTGACAACGCTTTACGAACGCACCCCATATTGAATTTACAGACACAGTCGAAATCGCAAAATGTCTAGCTAGTAATTTGTTATGCTAACAAGCCAGCAAGAGGTTGCATAGCAACAGCATAAACTTCTGGTAGACAGGCGAAGCGCTAGTACACTCAACTGAAAGGATACCCTTCGTTTACAGTATTCTAAAATGAACTAATAGTATGTAGTGTATATACTCATTAAGTATGTAGTATACAGGATGTTGGTATGTGTATTTGAACACAGCACAGGTTTTAGATTGACACATAAGAATGTACATGTTACACTTTTACCATTGTGATCACCTATATTCAATCCCACTGAAAGTTTATATTAATCCAATGTATTAATTCATTCATTTGATTGATTAGCTTGACCGACTGGAGGAGTTTGTTTACTCTTCATTGCTTCAATAAACTGTGATTTTTGAATGTTTGAAATTAACTTATGGCATATTTTTCCTGCCTTGTTTCAGCCTAGTTGTAGAGAGCTCTGTTAAAAAAATAAAACATGTAAGAAGAGAGCGTGCCCTGCAGGTTTGGTGCATCTGTTTGCGTTTCACTACCGTAGACATTGTATCTGTCCCATTATGGCGTCTGTGAGAGCTAAGCAGCGCCATAGAGGTCATCTCCTTTTTGAGGTAGTCCATTCTTCATCTACTACTTCTATGACTTGGTAAACAAACTAACAGGGTGCACACTGCCACTTGCATTGTGTTGTTTGAACAGATATAAAGCCAAGGTTGGTGATTTACTGCCACCTGCAGTCATGACTACTTCAGAATGGTCCTCAATGGCGCTGCCCATGCTAAAACAGGCTTTTGGGCACTAGAGTCTTCTATCTATCTCTATGGTCACTACTCAACCCAAATCCACCACATGCCAGAAGGCTCCAGGTTCCTCTCCTCACAACCCAAATCTACCACATGCCAGAAGGCTCCAGGTTCCTCTCCTTACAACCCAAATCTACCACATGCCAGAAGGCTCCAGGTTCCTCTCCTCACAACCCAAATCCACCACATGCCAGAAGGCTCCAGGTTCCTCCAATCCTCTCCTCACAACCCAGGGAGAATCTCAATAGTCTGAAGTAGCTTCCTTACTTTCCTTGTCTCCTTTCCTTACTTTGTTGTTTTCCTTAATTTAACCTGTCTTCCTTCATATTGTTTCCACCTTTCCTATCTCCTAAAATCAGTTGTATTACCAGAAGGAAAGGAAACAAGGAGAGGAATGTACAGTCGTAGCCAAAAGTTTTGAGAATGAGACAAATATACATTTTCACAAAGTCTGCTGCCTCAGTTTGTATGATGGCAATTTGCATATACTCCAGAATGTTATGAAGAGTGATCAGATGAATTGCAAAGCCCCTCTTTGCCATGCAAATGAACTGAATCCCCCAAAAACATGTCCACTGCATTTCAGCCCTGCCACAAAAGGACCAGCTGACATCATGTCAGTGATTCTCTCGTTAACACAGGTGTGAGTGTTGACGAGGACATGGCTGGAGATCAATCTGTCATGCTGATTGAGTTCGAATAACAGACTGGAAGCTTCAAAAGGAGGCAGCAAAGAGGCAACTTCCCTCCAGGAAAAACATCAGGGACAGACTGATATTCTGCAAAAGGTACAGGGATTGGACTGTTGAGGACTGGGGTAAAGTCATTTTCTCTGATGAATACCCTTTTCGATTGTTTGGGGCATCCCGAAAAAAGCTTGTCCGGAGAAGACAAGGTGAGCGCTACCATCGGTAGCGTGTGGGGTTGCTTCTCAGCCAAGGGAGTGGGCTCACTCACAATTTTGCCTCGGAACACAGCCATGAATAAATAATGGTACCAACACATCCTCTGAGAGCAACTTCTCCCAACCATCCAGGAACCGTTTGGTAATGAACAATGCCTTTTCCAGCATGATGGAGCACCTTGCCATAAGGCAAAAGTGATAACCAAGTGGTTCGGGGAACAAAACATCGATATTTTGGGTCCATGGCCAGAAAACTCCCCAGACCTTAATCCCATTGAGAATTTGTGGTCAATCCTCAAGAAGCGGATGGACAAACAAAAACCCACCAATTCTGACAAACTCCAAGCATTGATTATGTAAGAATGTGCTGCCATCAGTCAGCATGTGGCCCAGAAGTTAATTGACAGCATGCCAGGGCGGATTGCAGAGGTCTTGAAAAAGAAGGGTCAACACTGCAAATATTGACTCTTTGCATCAACTTCATGTAATTGTCAATAAAAGCCTTTGACACTTATGAAATGCTTGTAATTATACTTCAGTATTCCATAGTAACATCTGACAAAAATATCTAAAGACACTGAAGCAGCAAACTTTGTAAATTAATATTTGTGACATTCTCAAAACCTTTGGCCACGACTGTACACTAGTGCTACGCAAGGATATATAGACCACGCCCTACCCCCTCGTGTGAGGTCCTCCCAACCCCCGCCGCTCTCTGCCCCACCCCACCCCCTCCTCTCCTCCCCCTCAGTCTCTTCCTCCCGCCCTCCAACCCGTCCCCGTGTCCCAGTAAAGCGCTTTGAGCTCCGGGACTCGTCCTAGTTGCCTAACGCCGTCAGATGGAAACATGGCGACAGAGGTGAGAATGAATAGACTAATCATCTATCGTCTTCTTCAGCCTGTCTTTCCCTTTACCTCTATGGGCGTATGGTTGTATTGTCTTCCATGTGAGCAGGTAGCCTTGTGGAGACGGTTGTAACCTATATTCTGAACCGTTTGAATGGCGTTTGTCAGTAACAGCAAGGTTAGCCCTATGATAGAAAGGATTGTGTAGCATACAATAATTTCAATCTCTGTTACCCAGCAACAATAGAAATCAACACAACAGTTGTTTATTTACGTGTAAAAAGTTCATTTCGAATATAACATTTGCTCAAACGGGTCAGGCAGGCAGGTTCATTTTGGCAAATAAATAATCTGCTTTGATTAGAAATGGAAGGCTTGTCATTTTAACACTTCTTCGGTCACCCTGACCGACATGGCATGTGAATATCATATAATCCCTATATCATTATATTGCCATATTAAAGGCGTCGGGAGGCTACGTGCCTGAATAGAGGTTAGTTAGAGGAATTCTCTTTGTAGCACGAACGGCATTTGACAGGGCTGTGTAGCCTATGCTACAACTTGTGCTTGAGAACAGGGATAAACAAGCAATCCTCGCGCCGTTAAGCTGTTTTGGTGAAAGCAGAGCTCTTATTTTTTTTGTCTCTAGAGTTCCGCTGTTAATCCGGTATAGGCAGGCTGGCCCGTGCTAGTGCTGAAACCTACTAAAGAGATATCAGCACCGTGGACAGCAACCCATTGAGGTCAAGGAGAGAAAATCTCCGCGTTTACACGGATCTTTTCATTTCCGTTATTCGGTCCAACTGCCCTTTTTATTGCCTGTCATTCATCGACACATTGGGGAAACAAGCTTGACGAACCATAACAGCCTAAACTAGTTTCCCAAAGCAAGAAACTAGACCCCCCCCCCCCCCCCACCCCCCCACGCCTAAACGGCTAGGTCCACAACTATGGACATCAAGCTTCATTATGGGGGGGGGGGGCGGACGGACCATTTGGTGCCATCGTTGGCCTATTGAGCCTTCTAACCCTGCTCTTACAGAGATTGATTTGTTGTGAGCTGTTCTGTGATGTTGGGCCTTCTTCTCTTGGCTCAATTCCATGATCTGGCTGCTGTAGCAGTGTGCATGGTCAGAGGAGAGAGAGAGGTAGACAAAGAGCTACAGAGAGAGGAGGGGTAGAGAAGAAAGGAGAGAGAGAGAGAAGAGAGAGGGGACGGGAGAGAAGAGAGAGGGGAAAGGAGAGAGAAGAGAGGGGAAGGGAGAGAAGGAGAGAGAGAGCTACAGAGAGAGAAGACCAGTTAGAGAGAGAGTGTGTCTGTGTCTGGGCCGTGATCCAACGGACTGCCAGACAGACTTTGATTGAACACCTCTCCTCTATCATCGTATACCCCTAAAGACTACATCAGCCACTGTTTGTATACATTACCTCTTGAACAGAGAGTGTGTGTGTGAGAGAGAGAGAGCGAATGAGCAGTTTAGTTTTATTCTCATGGTGAGTCATACACACTGCTTCCTCAGAACCAGAAAGTTATATTATTAGAATTCTATCCACAATCTCTCTCTCGCTCCCCCTCTCTTCCTCACACTCCTTTCTCTCTCCTCTCTCTCTCCCCAAATATGGGTGGGTGGGTGGGTGTGTGCGCACTCTTATGTGTGTTTGTGTCCTGTAGTTCCATAACCTCCAAGAGTTGAGGCACAGTGCATCTCTGGCCAACAAGGTGTTCCTGCAGAGAGACTACAGTGATGGGACCACCTGCCGCTTCCAGACCAAGTTCCCTTCTGAGCTGGAGAGCAGGGTGGGTAGTCTAACACACACACACACACACACACCACACACACACCACACCACACACACACACACACCACACCACACACACACACCACACCACACACACACACCACACACACACACCACACACCACACACACCACACACACACACATGGCTGAAAAGACAGCTAACTGAGTGTCTCTCTGTCAGATTGAGCGGCCGTTGTTTGAGGACACAGTGAAGAGGTTGAATATCTACTATGCGGAGGCAGAGAAGATGGGAGGCCAGTCCTACCTGGAGGGATGTCTGGCCTGCGCTACAGCCTACCTCATCTTCCTCTGTATGGAGACACGCTATGAGAAGGTGAGACCGGGCTAAACCACCACAATATAAACACAGTAGAACTTCAGTAAGACCACAACATAAACACAGTAGAACCACACAGTAGATCCACAACACTAGAACCACACAGTAGAACCACACAATAGAAACACATTACGACCACAGTAGAACCACATAGTAGAACCTGAGGCCCAAAACACCAGTCTCAACGTCAACAGTGAAGAGGCAACTCCGGGATGCTGGCCTTCTAGGCAGAGTTGCAAAGAAAAAGCCATATCTCAGATTGGCCAATAAAAAGAAAAGATTAAGATGGGCAAAAGAACACAGACACTGGACAGAGGAGCATCCCGGAGTCACCTCTTCACTGTTGACGTTGAGACTGGACAGAGGATTCTGCCTAGAATGCCAGCATCCAGGGGTCGCCTCTTCACTGTTGACGTTGAGACTGGACAGAGGAATTCTGCCTAGAAGGCCAGCATCCCGGAGTCGCCGCTTCACTGTTGATGTTGAGACAGGTGTTTTGCGGGTACTATTTAATGAAGCTGCCAGTAGAGGACTTGTGAGGTGTCTGTTTCTCAAACTAGACACTCTAATGTACAGTCGTGGCCAAACGTTTTGAGAATGACACAAATATTAATTTTCACAAAGTTTGCTGCTTCAGTGTCTTTAGATATTTTTGTCAGATGTTACTATGGAATACTGAAGTATAATTACAAGCATTTCATAAGTGTCAAAGGCTTTTATTGACAATTACATGAAGTTGATGCAAAGAGTCAATATTTGCAGTGTTGACCCTTCTTTTTCAAGACCTCTGCAATCCGCCCTGTCATGCTGTCAATTAACTTCTGGGCCACATCCTGACTGATGGCAGCCCATTCTTGCATAATCAATGCTTGGAGTTTGTCAGAATTTGTGGGTTTTTGTGTGTCCACCCACCTCTTGGGGATTGTTGTCAATGGGATTAAGGTCTCAGGAGTTTCCTGGCCATGGACCCAAAATATTGATGTTTTGTTCCCCAAGCCACTTAGTTATCACTTTTGCCTTATGGCAAGGTGCTCCATCATGCTGGAAAAGGCATTGTTCTTCACCAAACTGTTCCTGGATAGTTGGGAGAAGTTGCTCTCGGAGGATGTGTTGGTACCATTCTTTATTCATGGCTGTGTTGTGAGGAAAAATTGTGAGTGAGCCCAGTCCCTTGGCTGAGAAGCAACCCCACACATGAATGGTCTCAGGATGCTTTACTGTTGGCATGACACAGGACTGATGGTAGCGCTCACCTTGTCTTCCCCGGACAATTTCTTCCCCGGATGCCCCAAACAATCGGAAAGGGGATTCATCAGAGAAAATGACTTTACCTCAGTCCTCAGCAGTCCAATCCCTGTACCTTTTGCAGAATATCAGTCTGTCCCTGATGTTTTTGCTGGAGAGAAGTGGCTTCTTTGCTGCCCTTCTTGACACCAGGCCATCCTCCAAAAGTCTTCGCCTCACTGTGCGTGCAGATGCACTCACACCTGCCTGCTGCCATTCCTGAGCAAGCTCTATACTGGTGGTGCCCAGATCCCGTAGCTGAATCAACTTTAGGAGACGGTCCTGGAGCTTGCTGGACTTTATTGGGTGCCCTGAAGCCTTCTTCACAACAATTGAACCGCTCTCCTTGAAGTTCTTGATGATCCGATAAATGGTTGATTTAGGTGCAATCTTACTGGCAGCAATATCCAGCAATATCCAATGATGACGGCATGTGTTTTCTTGCAGGTAACCATGGTTGACAGAGGAAAAACAATGATTCCAAGAACCACCCTCCCTTTGAAGCTTCCAGTCTGTTATTCAAACTCAATCAGCATGACAGATTGATCTCCAGCCTTGTCCTCGTCAACACTCACACCTGTGTTAACGAGAGAATCACTGACATGATGTCAGCTGGCCCTTTTGTGGCAGGGCTGAAATGCAGTGGAAATTTTTTTTTGGCGATTCAGTTCATTTGCATGGCAAAGAGGGGCTTTGCAATTAATTGCAATTCATCTAATCACTTGATCATTTGATCACTTCATAACATTCTGGAGTATATGCAAATTGCCATCATACAAACTGAGGCAGCAGACTTTGTGAAAATTAATATTTGTGCCATTCTCAAAACACTTGGCCACAACTGGACTGTCCTCTTACTCAGTTGTGCACCGGGGTCTCCCACTCCTCTTTCTATTCTGGTTAGAGACAGTTTGCTCTGTTCTGTGAAGGGAGTAGTACACAGCGCTGTACGAGATCTTCAGTTTCTTGGCAATTTCTTGCATGGAATACCGTCATTTCTCAGAACAAGAATAGACTGACAAGTTTCAGAAGAAAGTTATTTGTTTCTGCATGTGTTAACCCTTTTGCAATTATGTTTTCTAATGATCAATTAGCCTTTTAAAATGATCAACTTGGATTAGCTAACACAACGTGCCATTGGAACAGGAGTGATGGTTGCTGATAATGGGCCTCTGTACGCCTGTGTAGATATTCCATTCAAAATCTGCCGTTTCCAGCTACAATAGTCATTTACAACATTAACAATGTCTACACTGCATTTCTGATCAATTTCATGTTATTTTAATGGACAAAAAAAGAATAGCTTTTCTTTCAATAACAAGGACATTTCTAAGTGACCCCAATATGTTGAACGGTAGTGTATGTTCCTTACTTTGTCATACTGTCTCCCTCTTTTGTTATTTCTTTCTCTCCCTGTTCTCTCTCCCTTTCCTCCCCCCTCTTTCTCAATCTCCCCCAGGTGCTGAAGAAGATAGGCAGGTACATCCAGGAGCAGAATGAGAAGATCTACGCCCCGCGAGGTCTACTCATCACTGACCCCATCGAGAGGGGCATGAGGGTCGTATCCTTACAGCTACTACTGCTGCTCTGTGTGTGTGTGAGAGAGACAGACAGACAAAGAAAAACAAAGACAGAGATGACTGAAAAGACAGAGATGAAGAAAACAATATAGACAGAGAGGGTGAACAGTACACATGTATGAGATTTAAAGAGGGAGAAAGAGATGGAGCGAGAGAGATGAAGAGTCAACAGTACATGTGGGCTCCCAAGAATAAGGATCTTGTACAGTGCGTGTGTATTGGATAGACCCAGACCCTCCCTATAGACCCAGACCCTCCCTATAGACCCAGACCCTCCTTATAGACCCAGACCCTCCCTATAGACCCAGACCCTCCCTATAGACCCAGACCCTCCTTATAGACCCAGACCCTCCTTATAGACCCAGACCCTCCTTATAGACCCAGACCCTCCCTATAGACCCAGACCCTCCCTATAGACCCAGACCCTCCTTTAGACCCAGACCCTCCTTATAGACCCAGACCCTCCCTATAGACCCAGACCCTCCCTATAGACCCAGACCCACCCTATTGACCCAGACCCTCCTTATAGACCCAGACCCTCCTTATAGACCCAGACCCTCCCTATAGACCCAGACCCTCCCCATTGACCCAGACCCTCCTTATAGACCCAGACCCTCCTTATAGACCCTCCCTATTGACCCAGACCCTCCCTGTTGACCCAGACCCTCCCTATAGACCCAGACCCTCCCTATAGACCCAGACCCTCCTTATAGACCCAGACCCTCCTTATAGACCCTCCCTATAGACCCAGACCCTCCTTATAGACCCCGACCCTCCTTATAGACCCCGACCCTCCTTATAGACCCAGACCCTCCTTATAGACCCAGACCCTCCTTTTAGACCCAGATACTCCCTATAGACCCAGACCCTCCTTATAGACCCAGACCCTCCCTATAGACCCAGACCCTCCCTATAGACCCAGACCCTCCCTATAAACCCAGACCCTCCCTATAGACCCAGACCCTCCTTATAGACCCAGACCCTCCCTATAGACCCAGACCCTCCCTATTGACCCAGACCCTCCCTATTGACCCAGACCCTCCTTATAGACCCTCCTTATAGACCCTCCCTATTGACCCAGACCCTCCCTGTTGACCCAGACCCTCCTTATAGACCCAGACCCTCCCTATAGACCCAGACCCTCCCTATAGACCCAGACCCTCCCTATAGACCCAGACCCTCCTTATAGACCCTCCTTATAGACCCAGACCCTCCTTATAGACCCCGACCCTCCTTATAGACCCAGACCCTCCTTATAGACCCAGGCCCTCCTTATAGACCCAGACCCTCCTTTTAGACCCAGATACTCCCTATAGACCCAGACCCTCCCTATAGACCCAGACCCTCCCTATAGACCCAGACCCTCCCTATAGACCCAGACCCTCCCTATAGACCCAGACCCTCCCTATAGACCCAGACGCTCCCTATAAACCCAGACCCTCCCCATAGACCCAGACCCTCCCTATAGACCCATACCCTCCTTATAGACCCTCCCTATTGACCCAGACCCTCCCTATAGACCCCGACCCTCCATAGACCCAGACCCTCCTTATAGACCCAGACCCTCCCTATAGACCCAGACCCTCCCTTTAGACCCAGACCCTCCTTTTAGACCCAGACCCTCCCTATAGACCCAGACCCTCCCTATAGACCCAGACCCTCCCTTTAGACCCAGACCCTCCCTTTAGACCCAGACCCTCCCTTTAGACCAAGACCCTCCTTATAGACCCAGACCCTCCCGATAGACCCTCCCTATCGGAGTGTGTTCCTTCCTTTAACCCCATCCTGTCCAGATAGAGATCTCTATCTATGAGGACCGAGGCTCCAGTGGCTCCTGCTCAGGCTCCAGCTCTACGTCCGGCAGCAGTGCTCGGTGACCGGGTACATGTCACCTCCTCGCCACTTCCCCGGACCCTGGAACGCTACATCCAACCACAGTGTTCGGTGACTGGGTCCACGGCACCTCTACCCCCCTGATCCCTGGAGCTCTACAACCCTGGTCCCTTAGAGAACCACCCCGACAGCAGTGCTTGGTGGGCTGGGTATGCCTCACCTACCGCAACCACAATGGCCCTGACCGTAACAAACTTGAGCTAACCGACCGAACATTCGATCGCAACTGAACCACATGGACCGAAGCAGATCAAGCTGAATCTATCAACGTTGGGAATACTGACGATTTAAAATTGCATTTTGGTTACGTCCCAAATGGCAGCCTTTTCAGGCCCTGGTAAAAAAGACACTATATAGGGAGCCATTTGGGACACACATCCTCCTATAGTGCACTAGTTTGGGGCTCTGGTTAAAAGTAGTGCACTAGTTTGGGGCTCTGGTAAAAAGTAGTGCACTGTGTTTGAAGATAGTAGTGTTCAAGATAGTGACTAGGGTGTCATTTGATAGGGAACGATGATGGACTACTACTACTAATAGGGAGCCATTTGGGATGTAGCACTACACAGCTCGGCTGAGATGTAAACCACATGGATGGGCTGATAGTAGCAAACAGATGAATGCAGCTCGTTCCATCCAGAGACATATATATTAGCCTGTATAAATGGCTCAGGTACCATCCACTGGTCAGTGTCATGATGCAGCTTGGTATCAAACACTCCACAACCCAGCTAACCTCTTGTCTTCAGTGCTGAACCACCAGCTCTCCTAGATCATGATTATGCAAATACACAGCTACCTGTATAGACTATGTAGCATCCTTTAACATAGTGTTGTTCAGTCCTGGTGTTTTAGTGCTGGTCTGGAACAAAAGCCTGCACCAGGACCTTGTAATAAAGTCATGAACAATTCTTCCTGCACGCGCACAAACACTCCTTCCTTTTTTGCTACACAAACCCTCCTCCAAAGAACCATAAACTGCCAAAATGTCATTATTTATTGATGTGATGCGCCTGCCTTTTTATTTTCATCTGGGACATGTTTATGCAAAAGTAAGAGAACTGGAACCTTCATAAAAGTAGAGAACTGGAACCTTCATAAAAGTAGAGAACTGGAACCTTCATAAAAGTAGAGAACTGGAACCTTCATAAAAGTAGAGAACTGGAACCTTCATAAAAGTAGAGAACTGGAACCTTCATAAAAGTAGAGAACTGGAACCTTCATAAAAGTAGAGAACTGGAACCTTCATAAAAGTAGAGAACTGGAACCTTCATAAAAGTAGAGAACTGGAACCTTCATAAAAGTAGAGAACTGGAACCTTCATAAAAGTAGAGAACTGGAACCTTCATAATGCTTGTTGTTGTTTGATACTCGTGATCAGAAGAACTTTAATAAATAACTACTGCTCTTCCATCCCTCCATTTTAACATGTCATTATTTTTCACTGTCAAGGAAATACCCACTGGGCACACACTGGTTTTGAATTCCATGTCATTTCAGTGGAATAGACGTTGAATTGACTTCTCTGGTCTGGTAAGTATCTTCTCTCTCCCCAGAACCTAATCAAGCATTTGATGCAATTATGTGAGATTTTCGATCTGCGTTTCCGAGATTACATTCACTATCACACCGTTTTCAAACTGTTACAGACAACATGCCTAAACGTTCCATTCACGTCTTATTATTTGATCCAACTGAGCATGCCGACCCCCCCCCCCCAAAAAAAAGAAGTGCATAGTTGTCCAGAGTTGAGGGGTCACTCCTTCTAGCATCATACATGTCAAAGTTCATCCGGTATGACCTTGACACTCCTGGAGCATCATTGAGTCCATGGGAGGGCTGTGGTCAAAAGTAGTGATTGACCAGGGCTGTGGTCAAAAGTAGTGCACGATATAGGGATTGACCAGGCTACCATTTGGAACTCAGTCAAGCAATCCCCATGGAGGCATGTGACTGAGGGGCCCTTAGCCTCATATCTCCATTCAGACCATGGAGAGGGCCAGTAGAAACAGGAGGGAGAGCCCAGAGTGGAGGGGCCCCGGCCGGGGTGAGGAAGAGCGGACCCCCTGGAAGAACGGAGCTACAGCTGCAGAGAGATGGAGAAAGAGGGTAGTAACGAGTGGGTACCGTCTAGGGTTAGTCCGAGGGTAGTAACGAGTGGGTACCGTCTAGGGTTAGTCAGGGTAGTAACGAGTGGGTACCGTCTGAGGGCAGTAACGAGTGGGTACCGTCTAGGCTTAGTCTGAGGATAGTAGCGAGTGGGTACCGTCTAGGGTTAGTGAGGGTAGTAACGAGTGGGTACCGTCTAGGGTTAGTCTGAGGGTAGTAACGAGTGGGTACCGTCTAGGGTTAGTCTGAAGGTAGTAACGAGTGGGTACCGTCTAGGGTTAGTCTGAGGGTAGTAACGAGTGGGTACCGTCTAGGGTTAGTCTGAAGGTAGTAACGAGTGGGTACGGTCTAGGGTTAGTCTGAGGGTAGTAACGAGTGGGTACGGTCTAGGGTTAGTCTGAGGGTAGTAACAAGTGGGTACTGTCTAGGGTTAGTCTGAGGGTAGTAACGAGTGGGTACCGTCTAGGGTTAGTCTGAGGGTAGTAACGAGTGGGTACTGTCTAGGGTTAGTCTGAGGGTAGTAACGAGTGGGTACAGTCTAGGGTTAGTCTGAGGGTAGTAACGAGTGGGTACCGTCTAGGGTTAGTCTGAGGGTAGTAACGAGTGGGTACTGTCTAGGGTTAGTCTGAGGGTAGTAACGAGTGGGTACTGTCTAGGGTTAGTCTGAGGGTAGTAACGAGTGGGTACTGTTGGTAGGTAAAAGGAGAGGGAACGAGGGAGGAGAGCACCAGGCACATCATCAGTCCCCTTCATCCCCCTCTACTCACCCACACATGCCCTCCCGTCCTTGGTGGGCTTGTGGCCCCTGGAACATGTCTTCCTGGGGCCACAGTTATAGTGGCCGTAGGTGTTGATGCAGACTGGACGGCTCTTAGGGCACACTGGGGGCCCACTCTGTTGCTTACACTCGTTGTTGTCTGGGGAGGGTTAAGGAGGGGGGTGTTAAGGATTTCATCCCCAACAAACATTTGGTTGATTAAATATTTTCATCAACTAAATATTGTCTTGAAAGAGAGTCTGATTCACTAGTTGTTGTCTGGCACGGGGCAGGGGAGGGCCAGGGTGGTTGGTGAGGGAGAAAGGAGGGGGAGGGGGGGGTGAGTGAGGGAGTAAGGGGGGGGGGGGTGGTTGGTGAGGGAGTAAGGAGGGGGAGGGGGGGTAGTGAGGCATGAGGTAGTGAGACAAGGGGAGGGTGAATAGAGGGGTTGGGGGGGGGGGGGCAGTGTGAGGGAGAAGGGTCAGATGGAGGGATGGAAAAGGTATGGGAATAATTGATCAAGGATAAGATGTTGTGCTTTGAAAAGATTGTTGGATTCCATCGATGCTGTTGTATTGATTTATTAGGGATGGTTAATTATTCTAAAACAAATAAAAGAGCAAAGGGGAACAGTTTGACTTGTCAAGAAAAACAAAGGAAAGTAGAACAATGAGGTAACACTTACAGAGAAGATGACACTTATGAAAGATCGAAGCAAAACAGAGATAATCTACTAGTTCAAATGACAAACAATATGGAGTGTCATTGGTCTTCGACAGTATACATTATCTTGATGACAAGGCAGATTTGTATTTTTATTTTGCTTCAAGGCATCTCATTCACTGCCCTCATATACCTGCAGAGATAGAGAGGACCAGAGAGGAGCGAGAATGAGAGAGCGAGCGGAACTTAATTTATTAATCTGTGTGTTTTACTATATTGTAAATGTTGTTATATTCCATCTATTCTCTGCCAGACAAGACAGATCTACATACCTGCACAGCGGCCATTCTTGACAAAGAATCCTTCCCCACACTGAAAAAGACCAGGACGTCAGTTCAAAGACATTTCCCAGCTCCGCCATTTTGAATGCTAACAGAATGTAGTTGATGATTCAGTCACTTGTATTTCATCTGATCCTCTTGGGAGAAAGTCTAACATGCTGACTGCACCGGGCGTCCGCATGTGGATTTTGTCCACCCACACCAGACGCGATCAGAACACGCAGGTTGAAATATCAAATTAACTCTGAACCAACTATTAATTTGGAGACCGGTTGAAAAGCATTAAACATTTATGGCAATTTAGTTAGCTTGCTGTTGCTAGCTAATTTGTCCTGGGATATAAACATTGGGTTGTTATTTTACCTGAATTGCACAAGGTCCTCTACTTTGACAATTAATCCGAGTTTGTTTCTAGAAATCTCTCCTCCTTCAGGCTTCTTCTTCTTTGGACTTTATATGGCAGTTGGCAAACAACTTTAAGGTGCATTACCACCACCAACTGGACTGGAGTGTGGACCTCAGTTCATCTTTCAATCACCCACGTGGGGCCTCCCGGGTGACGGAGTGGTTAAGGGCGCTGTACTGCAGCGCCAGCTGTGCCACCAGAGACTCTGGGTTCGCGCCCAGGCTCTGTCGTAACCGGCCGCGACCGGGAGGTCCGTGTGGCAACGGACAATTGGCCTAGGTTGCCAGGTGCACGGTGTTTCCTCCGACACATTGGTGCGGCTGGCTTCCGGGTTGGATGCGAGCTGTGTTAAGAAGCAGTGTGGCTTGGTTGGGTTGTGTATCGGAGGATGCATGACTTTCAACCTTTGTCTCTCCCGAGCCCGTACGGGAGTTGTAGCGATAAGACAAGATAGTAGCTACTAACAATTGGATACCATGAAATTGGGGACAAAAAGGGGTAAAATTCAACAACAAATTGTTTTGTTTTTTTTAAATCACCCACATCACCCATATGCTACTAAAAGCCAATGAGGAGATGGGAGAGGCGGGACTTGCAGCAAATAGAATCAGGTTCTATTTTAGCGCCTTTTTTACGCAGACACTCATTGATGCAATGATTGAATAACATGTAGGTGTCCATTTATTTTGGAACGTGAGCGTACGTAACGCCAGCGGTGAGGTCAGCATGTAACGGTTAGGAATCTCCACACAATGTCATTAAAACAGAAAACCTACTGTCGTCATTGGGTAAGAATGTAGTCGCTGGGGATGGATTGGCTGAAATTTTTACCCAGGGTCATAGTTCATATGTCATGGTGTAAGTCCGCAGAACGTACCTGGGTATCAGGGTTCAGCACAGACTCCTCCCCCTCTTTAGGGTAGCCAATCTCCATCACAGAGTTCATGTCACCAGGCTGCAGTGGGCGGGCCACGGAACGGCCATCCGGCCAATAGACCTCCACCACGGTGACCTCGTCCTTGCCTGTGAGCCAATGTGAAGAAAGGAAGATAAATACACAAGCTATCCAGCTAACTACTAGCTAATATGTCTACAAGATGTCTACTGCACAGGAGGTTGGTGGCACCTTAAATCGGGGAGAACGGGCGTGTGGTAATGACTGGAGCGGAATGGTATCAAATACATCAAATTATTTCAAGGTGTTTCATGCCATTCCATGTTCTCCGTTCCAGACATTATGAGCCGTCCTCCCCTCAGCAGCCTCCACTGCGCCCTATGCACTCGTGGAGATCTGAGAGGATTTGATTGGTAGAAGCAGTATGGCAAAACTTCCACATCCTAGCCAGAGGGGAAATTGGAGTAATTATCATATTGACTGCATCTATTAAATCCTTTCAGATCTCTACAAGTGCATAGGGTCTAGGGGTCCATTTGGGATTAGGCCGTCAATGGGAAGTAAACAGGAAGTTACCCAGTCCAAAGTGGGCGACAGGCTCCATCTCACAGAGGTACCCCGAGCCGCCGTCGATGATGCGCATGAGAGCCCCGCTCCGATTGGTGTAGGCCGTGACCCGGGCCCCGCGGGCGAAGGAGCCGAACCGCGTGCGAGGGATTACACGCAGCCAGTGATTGGACGAGCCCTGTCAGGGTCAAAGGTCAGAGGGTAAAGCTGATGGGTCAGGAATATGTCGGGTGATATCATGGGCCCTGTTCAAACACTTGAGTTCATCCTCCTTCCATATAAATATGATAATAACCAAGGAGATAACACATTGATTTGGAATCGTCGCCTTGCATTAAAATATCTAAATGAAATCTCATCCGCTTGCAGTAATTCTCCACCAGGGGGCAGTAATGAGGTCGTGACCATGGAGAGAAAAGGGGGTCTGGATGGATAGAACCCGTTGTAGCAGGATCAGTACTCCAGCACTGCTGTTCAATCACCAATATTAGCGTAGAGGTTGTTTTTTTTCAACCCAAAATAAGAAGAAAATTTACTACTTTAAAATGGAGAAAGCCCATGCTGTCACAGGAGCCATTATGGCTATACAGTATGGGTAAGACAGTACACTGTCCCGCTCTCAGCACATATCAAAGCTGCAGGCTAAAGTTAAATCTAGACTTGGTTTCCTCTATCGTAGTCGCTCCTCTTTCACCCCAGCTGCCAAACTAACCCTGATTCAGATGACCATCCTACCCATGCTAGATTACAGGTCAGCAGGTGAGGGTGCTCTGGAGCGGCTAGCTGTTCTTTACCATTCGGTCGTCAGATCTGCCACCAACGCTCCTTATGGGACACATCCCTGCACTCTATCATCTCTGTATACCCGTTGCAAGACCCACTGGTTGATGCTTATTTATAAACTCCCCCCCCCCCCCTGCCAGTCACATTCTGTTAAAGGTCCCCAAAGCACACATATCCCTTGGCCGCTTGTTTTTTCAGTTCACTGCAGCTAGCGACTGGAACGAGCTGCGACTGGAACGAGCTGCGACAAACACTCAAACTGGACAGTTTCATCTCCATCTCTTCATTCAAAGACTCAATCATGGACCCTCTTACTGACAGTTGTGGCTGCTTTGCGTGATGTATTGTTGTCTCTACCTTCTTGCCTGTGCCCAATAATGTTTGTACCATGTTTTGTACAGCTACCATGCTGTGTTGTCATATTGTGTTGCTACCGTGTTGTGTTGCTACCGTGTTGTGTTGCTACCGTGTTGTGTTGCTACCGTGTTGTGTTGCTACCGTGTTGTTGTCATGTTGTGTTGCTACCATGCTGTGTTGTCATGTGTTGCTACCGTGTTGTGTTGCTACCGTGTTGTGTTGCTACCGTGTTGTGTTGCTACCGTGTTGTGTTGCTACCGTGTTGTGTTGCTGCCGTGTTGTGTTGCTACCGTGTTGTGTTGCTGCCGTGTTGTGTTGCTACCGTGTTGTGTTGCTGCCTTGCTATGTTGTTGTCTTAGGTCTCTCTTTATGTAGTGTTGTCTCGCTTGTCGGGATGTGTTTTGTCCTATATTTATATGTTATTTTTGTGTATGTATGTATGTATGTATGTATGTATGTATATATATATATTTTAATCCCAGCCCCCGTCCCCGTAGGATGTCTTTTGCCTTTTGGTAGGGCGTCATTGTAAATAAGAATTTGTTCTTAACTGAATTGCCCTAGTTTAATAAAATAAATATATTTTATAAATATGTCAAAGATGCAAAGATATGCTGTCTATCTACCTCTATGTTAGTGACGCCGTCTATCTCCCTCTATGTTAGTGACGCCGTCTATCTCCCTCTATGTTAGTGACGCCGTCTATCTCCCTCTATGTTAGTGACGCCGTCTATCTCCCTCTATGTTAGCGACGCCGTCTATCTCCCACTATGTTAGTGACGCCGTCTATCTCCCACTATGTTAGTGACGCCGTCTATCTCCCTCTATGTTAGTGACGCCGTCTATCTACCTCTATGTTAGCGACGCCGTCTATCTCCCTCTATGTTAGTGACGCCGTCTATCTCCCTCTATGTTAGCGACGCCGTCTATCTCCCTCTATGTTAGCGACGCCGTCTATCTCCCACTATGTTAGTGACGCCGTCTATCTACCTCTATGTTAGTGACGCCGTCTATCTCCCTCTATGTTAGTGACGCCGTCTATCTCCCTCTATGTTAGCGACGCCGTCTATCTCCCACTATGTTAGTGACGCCGTCTATCTCCCTCTATGTTAGTGACGCCGTCTATCTACCTCTATGTTAGTGACGCCGTCTATCTCCCTCTATGTTAGTGACGCCGTCTATCTCCCTCTATGTTAGCGACGCCGTCTATCTCCCACTATGTTAGTGACGCCGTCTATCTACCTCTATGTTAGTGACGCCGTCTATCTACCTCTACGTTAGTGACGCCGTCTATCTCCCTCTATGTTAGCGACGCCGTCTTTCTACCTCTATGTTAGCGACGCCGTCTATCTCCCTCTATGTTAGTGACGCCGTCTATCTCCCTCTGTTAGTGACGCCGTCTATCTACCTCTATGTTAGTGACGCCGTCTATCTACCTCTACGTTAGTGACGCCGTCTATCTACCTCTACGTTAGTGACGCCGTCTATCTACCTCTACGTTAGTGACGCCGTCTATCTACCTCTACGTTAGTGACGCCGTCTATCTACCTCTACGTTAGTGACGCCGTCTATCTACCTCTATGTTAGCGACGCCATCTATCTACCTCTATGTTAGTGACTGACCTGAGTGACCTTGAAGACAGAGATGGGCTGAGAGGCACTCTCCCCATGAGCCACCAGCAGGTCCAACTGACCGTCCCCGTCAAAGTCTGTTACCGTGGCACCTGTCAATCACAGAGTCAACACATCAAACGGCCAATCAAAAACAGGGCCTGTTTAACCCTAGTAAACCAGAGGAACTACCTGAACCAGGTGTGTTGTAATTTATGTTTTTAACTAATACTTAGCAAAAACAGAATACATTAGTTTAAGAAGACTTTATTAATCTTGTATAAAAAGGGAGTCAAACTCCATTTCTTGAGTGCCGAGTGTCTGCAGATTTTCGCTCCTAGTTTTCTTGATAAAAGAAGGTCATTGAAGAGTTAGGATCTCCTCTCACCTGGTTGTCAAGGTCTTAATTAGACACGGAAACAACAAAACCAGCTGATACATGGTCCTCCGGGAATTGAGTTTGACTCCCCTGTTGTATAGGGACCAAAAGAATGAGTCTGCATGGTGTGGTTACCTGTACCCCGGCCCTGTGGCTCTGCTGCCTCCCCCACGTTTAGCTCCTCTATCTGGGGGTCAGCATCAGCCCTCCTGGCCACCCTGGAGGAGCAGGCAGACAACACACATCAGAAACGCTCTCTCTCACACACACACACACAGTTCAAGTCAAAGTTGGTGTCAGGGGTCAGAGGTACCTAAAGAGCCTGTTGGGGGCGTGTCCTCTGTAGGCGATGTTGTTGAAAAAGATGTCCAGCTCCTGGTCATTGTCAAAGTCAGCAGCAATGACCGTCCGCACAGGTGAGGGAGAGGAGAACGACCCACTGGCTACGTCCTGAGGAGGGAGCGAACAGAGAGGTTTAATCTCTTTGTTTCCATCCACTTCCCTACGATCTCTTTCACTAACCTCCCTCTCCCATCATGCTCCAACCCCACTCCTCTCCAACCTCCCTCTCCCATCCTGCTCCAACCCCCACGCCTCTCCAACCTCCCATCCTGCTCCAACCTCCCTCTCCCATCCTGCTCTAACCCCCACTCCTCTCCAACCTCCCTCTCCCATCCTGCTCCAACCCCCACGCCTCTCCAACCTCCCATCCTGCTCCAACCTCCCTCTCCCATCCTGCTCTAACCCCCACTCCTCTCCAACCTCCCTCTCCCATCCTGCTCCAACCCCCACTCCTCTCCAACCTCCCTCTCCCATCCTGCTCCAACCCCCACTCCTCTCCAACCTCCCATCCTGTTCCAACCCCCACTCCTCTCCAACCTCCCATCCTGTTCCAACCCCCACTCCTCTCCAACCTCCCTTTCCCATTTCAACCCCCACTCCTCTCTCTCACCCTGAATCTCTGGTTGTTGTCCTGTAGGTACAGTCTGTGCTGGCCATTCCAGTTTCCGTAGACGATGTCAGTCTTCCCGTCAGCGTTAAAGTCTGCCAGCGCCACACCTCGGCCGTGCTGGTAGCGGTCCTCCACACCTACAGGGGGAGCCACATCACTGTCATCACAACTCCTATGCAGAGATCATGGCTATGCTCCAACTATCTCTCCTTCCTCCCACACACCCACCCTAGACACACACACACACCCACCCTAGACACACACACACACCCACCCTAGACACACACACCCACCCTAGACACACACACCCACCCTAGACACACACACCCACCCTAGACACACCTGCCTGTTGAGCCATGTCAGTGAAGGTTCCGTCTCCATTGTTCCGGAACAGGAAGTTAGGTCCATTCTCGTTGTCACAGAACACGTCAGAGCTGCTCTGGCTCAGGATTGGTCCAACCACTACACCACGCCCACCTGGTGGGAGGAGACAAACAGATACATAACACAGAAGATATTAGTTTGAGATGGGTAAGCGCACACACACACACACACATTTCCTCCATTCAGTCTTGTCCAGTACCTGTGTACTTGTTGACCCCGGCCTGTGCTGCTACGTCAGACAGGGCGATGATGCCCTTGGCCAGGTCACTGGCTGCCTCGTCCATCTCTATCAGGGCATGGGGACCAACATTTCCACTGGCATAGTTAGCTACATACACAGCATAACGCCCTGTACCCTACAGGAGAGAGAAAGAGGGGGGGTACAGACATAGACCACACACACAGAAAATATACACAGCATAATGCCCTGTACCCTACAGGAGAGAGAAAGGGGGGGTAAGAGAAAGAGAGGGGGTGGGGGCATACAGCCATACAGACGACAGACAGACACAAGCAGATGGATAGACTGTTTACATACTTTTCTGTCCACACACGCCACGGAGCGTCCTGCCATCCGATTGGCTACTCCTCTGCGCACGTTGATGTCATCCCCCAGCAGGTCCTCGAAGCGTCCGTTACGGAACTTAAAGAGCTTGTCAGAGTATGAGGCCCGACCTTCCAAAAGAAGGTTGCTACTGACTACCAGAGTAACCGCTGTTGTTTTTTAAGCATTGTTGATGGTGTTTGTGTTTACCTGCTGTTATTGTTATTTACCAGAGTAAGCGTTGTTTGTATTGAGGAAGTAGATCTCCTCCCGCCCGTCCCCGTCTACGTCGCAGGCGGTCACCCCGATGGCGTTCCCCAGGGGGTCTCTCAGGGCGTAGAATGGTGAGCTGCGGTCATCCACCGCTATGTTCACCAGCCTCTGCTGACCACGGTCATACTTCAGGACCAGGTTAGGACCGTTGTACCTGAGAATGGAGAACATTAGTAGGTGTAGTGGAGAACATTAGGAGGTGCAGTGGAGAACATTAGGAGGTGCAGTGGAGAACATTAGGAGGTGTAGTGGAGAACATTAGGAGGTGTAGTGGAGAACATTAGGAGGTGTAGTGGAGAACATTAGGAGGTGTAGTGGAGAACATTAGGAGGTGTAGTGGAGAACATTAGGAGGTGTAGTGGAGAACATTAGGAGGTGCAGTGGAGAACATTAGGAGATGAAGTGGAGAACATTAGTAGGTGTAGTCCTAAATGGTACCCTATTCCCTGGATAGTGCACTACTTTGGCCAGAGCCCTATTCCCTGGATAGTGCACTACTTTGACCAGAGCCCCAACTTCAGGACCAGGTTAGGGCCGTTGAACCCAAGAATGGGTGTAAATTGAGAATATTGGGTAATTTATGCATAGCCTGTAAAGTCCTATGGTCCAGTACACTGTACTCAATAATGGCATTTGAATGCCCTCTCCAACTCTCTCTTTCTTTATCTAACCCCCCACCCACACTCTCACCCCGCCACCACCACCTCCAGGTCTCCGTCTCCGTCCACATCAGTAACGGCCATCCCATAGTTCAGCTGGGTGGGGTTGTGCTGGTTGTCAGGAGGTAGGACTGTCTCAGTCACTGACTGAAACATGGGCTCGGAACTCTGGGCCAAACCACGCCCACACAGCACCAGGAGGGGGAGGAGCAGGGGAAGACCCGCCCACCAACGCAGCATCATCACAACAATCTGAATAGAAATGGAATTGATCCAAATTCCCCAATTCTGCAACAGACACCAAACGGGCTTTTAGTTAAATATTCAAAAAGTTACAGGGTGTTTATATGTAACCTTAGACCACTATGTTAATAATACACGGTTGATATCAACATGTTTGATATCAACATTAGAATCATAGGGCATGCATAGTATAGGCTACTGCAGAATATAGGTTGGTGAGAGCAGGTACAGCAGGCAGCACACTGAACAATAACATTTTTTTTGTCTACAGTGCATAATTTACATCATTACATCATCGACTCAACAGCAATACCCTCAAACGGCTAAATTCCTATTTACCCCTGTCCAAAAGAGCCTAACATGACAATTACCTATAGAACATTGTGCGTACCAGTGTGCAAAAGTGAAGACGTACCATAAATATGCAATGAGAAAAACTATCAATAGAAAAACCATACACGCAGTGAAGACCTCGTGCATTAGATGACGTCAAGAGTTCTGCGTGCACCTGCAACAGGTTTTTATTCTATACTATTATTATGTCGTTAGTTACGCAATACTGTCATCACAACTGTAATACTGAGATGAACACTTATTTCAGAACATGGACCTACTGTGTGCTGCTGTTTATTCGTTTGGGAGAAGAAGAGATCATTTCATTCAAACACTGCACATAAATCTTACCTTATATCAGTTTTCAGCAGGACTCCGGTGTTCTATCCATCGACTGTGGAAGCGCTAGGATGAGAAAAGGTTACTGTATTCTAATGCGTTGTGTAAATTGCCTTATACAATTTCAATGTTGTTGCATTATGCAAGCACTTGTGTAAGTGGTTATCCAATAAGGGTGGAACGAATACTTTTAATATTCGGCGGTTCGACCAATGACTTGTCTTTTTCTCAACAGAACTACAACTACCAGCAGCGATTTTAGTATTACGTAATATACATGCGACAGTATGTTTTTTTTCCCCTTCTAATTCTAAACATCCGGCGGTTTGCTGTTCGGTTGATATCTAGCCAAGTGATAAGCTACAGATTAAGGTATTTTGCTATTGCTTATATGTTTATGATTTTAAGGAAATAATTGTATAGAATGTCTTGCTCTACAGTGCGTTATGTGTTTAGGTGTATTCGGGTTATTGCTAGTTAAACTGGATGCTGCTGCATAACGCAGCCAAGTCTAATTTATCACTCAAACACCCCGTTACTGACAACGAATTAGCAGAGAATGTAGTTAACCAGTTTGGACTTGTTTTTAATTTAGTACAGTATAGTTGTGTAAGATTTGTACATGCAGTTTAAATGGTTCTAAGTACCATGGCGCATGCGTGCTAGCTATTAAACTACTGAGGGGGCTATTAAACTACTGAGGGGGCTTACTACTGAGGGGGCTTAACTAAAGAGAATTGGAGAGAGGGCCTAGCTGCTCAATTAACCTATGCATCTTTAATTATTTGTTCCTCCTCCTTTCTCTTCCATGTAGGACAGTTGTATGGTGATGGAGGAGGAACAACCTCAAGAGGACTGCGCCCAACCCCAGCCCTCCGCGTCCTGCTCCAAGAAGCCAGACAAGCCCCTCTACCAGCCCAAGAAGAAGCAGGACGGCCCCAAAGATAAGGCTCAAACCCAGGGAGATGGCAAACCAAAGCCCAGGCCTCGCTACACGGACAAGGCCCGAAAGAATGCCAAGAACAAGAAGGACAAAGGAGGGAAGACGGGAGGAGAGGGGAATGGAGTCCTAAACGGTGAGGAGACGGTAGAAGAAGGAGGAGGAGGTGACGCGGGGCCACAGAATGACGGACAGGCTGCTACAGCCAACCAGGGAGGAGATGTGGGTTCGCGACTGGAGACGGGGAGCAAGAGTTCTCCGTCTGAGAGAGAAGGGGGACCCCGGGAGGGGATAGAGGCAGGCCCTCAGGAAGAGGAGGAGGAGGAGAGCTGGGACGCTCTCTTTGATGACGAAGGAGAGTGTTTGGATCCCCATGTGCTAGAGGAGGTGAGTCTGTCTACCTGCGTCTGTCCCTGTCTGTCAGGAGGTGAGTCTGTCTACCTGTGTCTGTCCCTCTCTGTCAGGAGGTGAGTCTGTCTACCTGTGTCTGTCCCTGTCTGTCAGGATGTGAGTCTGTCTACCTGTGTCTGTCCCTCTCTGTCAGGAGGTGAGTCTGTCTACCTGTGTCTGTCCCTCTCTGTCAGGAGGTGAGTCTGTCTACCTGTGTCTGTCCCTGTCTGTCAGGAGGTGAGTCTGTCTACCTGCGTCTGTCCCTGTCTGTCAGGATGTGAGTCTGTCTACCTGTGTCTGTCCCTCTCTGTCAGGAGGTGAGTCTGTCTACCTGTGTCTGTCCCTGTCTGTCAGGAGGTGAGTCTGTCTACCTGCGTCTGTCCCTGTCTGTCAGGGGGTGAGTCTGTCTACCTGTGTCTGTCCCTGTCTGTCAGGAAGTGAGTCTCTGTCCCTGTCCTCCAGATTACTGCTGTAACACTGAGTGTATGTCTGCTACATGTTTGCTACTTATTAGTGGTACTATCGCTGCAAGGCTGTTACACATCTACTGTTCTGTCTATAGTTGGAAATCGTTAGGAGACTAGTAAGCAAAATTACTCTCTCACCCTCTCTCTCTCGCTCACCCTATCTCTCGCTCACCCTCTCTCTCTCTCTCACTCACCCTCTCTCACCCTCTCTCTCTCTCTCTCTCACCCTCTCTCTCTCTCGCTCACCTCTCTGCCCCCCTCTCTCTCTCGTTCACCTCTCTGCCCCCCTCTCTCTCTCGCTCACCTCTCTGCCCCCCCCTCTCTCTCGTTCACCTCTCTGCCCCCCCCTCTCTCTCGTTCACCTCTCTGCCCCCCTCTCTCTCTCATTCACCTCTCTGCCCCCCTCTCTCTCTCGTTCACCTCTCTGCCCCCCTCTCTCTCTCGCTCACCTCTCTGCCCCCTCTCTCTCTCGCTCACCTCTCTGCCCCCCTCTCTCTCTCGCTCACCTCTCTGCCCCCCTCTCTCTCGCTCACCTCTCTGCCCCCCTCTCTCTCTCGCTCACCTCTCTGCCCCCCTCTCTCTCTCTCTCTCTCACCCTCTCTCTCTGCCTTCCCCTCTCTCTCTCTCTCACCCTCTCTCTCTGCCCCTCTCTCTCTCTCTCACCCTCTCTCTCTGCCCCCCTCTCTCTCTCTCGCTCACCTCTCTGCCCCCCTCTCTCTCACCTCTCTGCCCCCCTCTCTCTCAGCTGGCTATAAAGCAGGGCAGGAAGAAGCGGCCGGTGCAGGAGACCAGGTTTGACTACTACAGCTTGGATCAGGACAGAGAGGGGGATGATGACACTGAGCTCACGGAGGATGAGCTGTCTAACATCATAGAAATCTACGACTTCCCCACAGAGTTTAAGACTGAAGACCTGGTCAAATCCTTCCAGGCCTACCAGTACGTACCAGCCTTTACTGTCTTTTTACGTGTCCTGAGGTTCAGTCAAATCTCATTCCACCCTAGTCCCTATCAATACACAGCGATGATCCGTCGAGGGGCAGCCGAAGCGCCGTCTCGTCGAGGGGCAGCCAAAGCTCCGTCTCGTCGAGGGGCCGCCAAAGCTCCGTCTCGTCGAGGGGCCGCCGAAGCTCCGTCTCGTCGAGGGGCAGCCGGATCTCCGTCTCGTCGAGGGGCAGCCGAAGCTCCGTCTCGTCGAGGGGCAGCCGAAGCTCCGTCTCGTCGAGGGGCAGCCGAAGCGCCGTCTCGTCGAGGGGCAGCCGAAGCTCCGTCTCGTCGAGGGGCAGCCGAAGCTCCGTCTCGTCGAGGGGCAGCCGAAGCTCCGTCTCGTCGAGGGGCAGCCGAAGCTCCGTCTCGTCGAGGGGCAGCCGAAGCTCCGTCTCGTCGAGGGGCAGCCGAAGCTCCGTCTCGTCGAGGGGCAGCCGAAGCTCCGTCTCGTCGAGGGGCAGCCGAAGCTCCGTCTCGTCGAGGGGCAGCCGAAGCTCCGTCTCGTCGAGGGGCAGCCGAAGCTCCGTCTCGTCGAGGGGCAGCCGAAGCTCCGTCTCGTCGAGGGGCAGCCGAAGCGCCGTCTCGTCGAGGGGCAGCCGAAGCTCCGTCTCGTCGAGGGGCAGCCGAAGCTCCGTCTCGTCGAGGGGCAGCCGAAGCGCCGTCTCGTCGAGGGGCAGCCGAAGCTCCGCCTACAGTATGTGGTGGTGATGAGATGCTGAAGGTGTTTTTGTGTGTGTGTGTGTGTAGGCAGAGAGGCTTTGACATCCAGTTTGTGGACGATACACACGCCCTGGCTCTCTTCAACAGCCCCATAGCAGGTGAGTCACACAGCTTTTATAAAGGAAAGGACAAGCCATAGACTCTGGGAGCTCTGTCCGACACTATCAGTTATTCACACACCTCATCACAGGTGAGCTCCACCTGACCACAGGTGACGGATACAGCTGAACATGTTTCATACCTTATCTAAAACACTGCGTGTCTCTCTTCTGTCAAACTTTACTGAAGATGTTTGGATGGTCAAATGAAGTAGTGGTCAACATGTTTTAATAGTAGAGCTGACTTGGCTGTCTTCTCAGTCAACACTCAAGTCAACATCTGAGGTAAACATTTAGCAACTGAACTCTGTCTGTGTGTCTGTGTGTGTGTGTCAGCTCGGGAGGCTCTGAGGACCAAACACCCGCTGTTGAAGGTCAGGTCTCTGGCTAAAGCCTCCGTCACCACCAGGGCCAAGGCTCGCAGCTGCTCAGGTACTGACTGTCCTCTCTTTCATTCATCTGTCCATCCTTTATCCTCCATTATCTGTCTCTGAGTATTTCTGGAACTCCTTCATCTTTGACCTGGTCTGTCTGTCTGTCTGATCTCCTGTATTCTCTCTCTCATATCTCCTGTATTCTCTCTCTCATATCTCCTGTATTCTCTCTCTCATATCTCCTGTATTCTCTCTCTCATATCTCCTGTATTCTCGCTCTCATATCTCCTGTATTATTGCTCTCATATCTCCTGTATTCTCGCTCTCATATCTCCTGTATTCTCGCTCTCATATCTCCTGTATTCTCGCTCTCATATCTCCTGTATTCTCGCTCTCATATCTCCTGTATTCTCGCTCTCATATCTCCTGTATTCTCGCTCTCATATCTCCTGTATTCTCACTCTCATATCTCCTGTATTCTCGCTCTCATATCTCCTGTATTCTCCCTCTCATATCTCCTGTATTCTCTCTCTCATATCTCCTGTATTCTCTCTCTCATATCTCCTGTATTCTCTCTCTCATATCTCCTGTATTCTCTCTCTCATATCTCCTGTATTCTCTCTCTCATATCTCCTGTATTCTCGCTCTCATATCTCCTGTATTCTCGCTCTCATATCTCCTGTATTCTCGCTCTCATATCTCCTGTATTCTCGCTCTCATATCTCCTGTATTCTCTCTCTCATATCTCCTGTATTCTCCCTCTCATATCTCCTGTATTCTCCCTCTCATATCTCCTGTATTCTCCCTCTCATATCTCCTGTATTCTCTCATATCTCCTGTATTCTCCCTCTCATATCTCCTGTATTCTCCCTCTCATATCTCCTGTACTCTCTCATATCTCCTGTATTCTCCCTCTCATACAGTGCCTTGCGAAAGTATTCGGCCCCCTTGAACTTTGCGACCTTTTGCCACATTTCAGGCTTCAAACATAAAGATATAAAACTGTATTTTTTTGTGAAGAATCAACAACAAGTGGGACACAATCATGAAGTGGAACGACATTTATTGGATATTTCAAACTTTTTTAACAAATCAAAAACTGAAAAATTGGGCGTGCAAAATTATTCAGCCCCCTTAAGTTAATACTTTGTAGCGGCACCTTTTGCTGCGATTACAGCTGTAAGTCGCTTGGGGTATGTCTCTATCAGTTTTGCACATCGAGAAACTGACATTTTTTCCCATTCCTCCTTGCAAAACAGCTCGAGCTCAGTGAGGTTGGATGGAGAGCATTTGTGAATAGCAGTTTTCAGTTCTTTCCACAGATTCTCGATTGGATTCAGGTCTGGACTTTGACTTGGCCATTCTAACACCTGGATATGTTTATTTTTGAACCATTCCATTGTAGATTTTGCTTTATGTTTTGGATCATTGTCTTGTTGGAAGACAAATCTCCGTCCCAGTCTCAGGTCTTTTGCAGACTCCATCAGGTTTTCTTCCAGAATGGTCCCGTATTTGGCTCCATCCATCTTCCCATCAATTTTAACCATCTTCCCTGTCCCTGCTGAAGAAAAGCAGGCCCAAACCATGATGCTGCCACCACCATGTTTGACAGTGGGGATGGTGTGTTCAGGGTGATGAGCTGTGTTGCTTTTACGCCAAACATAACGTTTTGCATTGTTGCCAAAAAGTTCAATTTTGGTTTCATCTGACCAGAGCACCTTCTTCCACATGTTTGGTGTGTCTCCCAGGTGGCTTGTGGCAAACTTTAAACAACACTTTTTATGGATATCTTTAAGAAATGGCTTTCTTCTTGCCACTCTTCCATAAAGGCCAGATTTGTGCAATATACGACTAATTGTTGTCCTATGGACAGAGTCTCCCACCTCAGCTGTAGATCTCTGCAGTTCATCCAGAGTGATCATGGGCCTCTTGGCTGCATCTCTGATCAGTCTTCTCCTTGTATGAGCTGACAGTTTAGAGGGAAGGCCAGGTCTTGGTAGATTTGCAGTGGTCTGATACTCCTTCCATTTCAATATTATCGCTTGCACAGTGCTCCATGGGATGTTTAAAGCTTGGGAAATCTTTTTGTTTCCAAGTCCGGCTTTAAACTTCTTCACAACAGTATCTCGGACCTGCCTGGTGTGTTCCTTGTTCTTCATGATGCTCTCTGCGCTTTTAACGGACCTCTGAGACTATCACAGTGCAGGTGCATTTATACGGAGACTTGATTACACACAGGTGGATTGTATTTATCATCATTAGTCATTTAGGTCAACATTGGATCATTCAGAGATCCTCACTGAACTTCTGGAGAGAGTTTGCTGCACTGAAAGTAAAGGGGCTGAATAATTTTGCACGCCCAATTTTTCAGTTTTTGATTTGTTAAAAAAGTTTGAAATATCCAATAAATGTCGTTCCACTTCATGATTGTGTCCCACTTGTTGTTGATTCTTCACAAAAAAATACAGTTTTATATCTTTATGTTTGAAGCCTGAAATGTGGCAAAAGGTCGCAAAGTTCAAGGGGGCCGAATACTTTCGCAAGGCACTGTATCTCCTGTATTCTCTCATATCTCCTGTATTCTCCCTCTCATATCTCCTGTATTATCTCATATCTCCTGTATTCTCTCTCTCATATCTCCTGTATTCTCTCTCTCATATCTCCTGTATTCTCTCATATCTCCTGTATTCTCTCATATCTCCTGTATTCTCTCTCTCATATCTCCTTTATTCTCTCTCTCATATCTCCTGTATTCTCTCATATCTCCTGTATTCTCTCATATCTCCTGTATTCTCTCATATCTCCTTTATTCTCTCTCTCATATCTCCTGTATTCTCTCTCTCATATCTCCTGTATTCTCTCTCTCATATCTCCTGTATTCTCTCTCTCATATCTCCTGTATTCTCTCTCTCATATCTCCTGTATTCTCTCTCTCATATCTCCTGTATTCTCTCTCTCATATCTCCTGTATTCTCTCATACCTCCTGGATTCTCTCATACCTCCTGGATTCTCTCATATCTCCTGGATTCTCTCATATCTCCTGGATTCTCTCATACCTCCTGGATTCTCTCATACCTCCTGTATTCTCTCATATCTCCTGTATTCTCTCATATCTCCTGTATTCTCTCATACCTCCTGTATTCTCTCCTCCCTGCTAATCCTTGTCTTGTTACTTGTTGTATATTCTTTGTCCCTCTTCCTTTTTTAAAAACTTTATTTTACTTTCTTTGACCCCCCCCCCCTCCCTTCCTCTTCCATTCCCTCAACACTGTCCCTTCTCTCCTCCAGACTACCTGCTCCCTACTAAGGAGCGTCCCCAGACCAGTGCAGTGTTGGCCCGCAGGCTGGTGATGGGGGCGCTGGGCGTCAAGAGTCCCCAGAGCAAAGAGCACCGTGAAGCAGAGAGGAAAAAACTGCAAGATGCCAGAGGTACGTGATTTCAAGGGGCAATCTGGAATTCAAGTAATGATAACAACAGAGGTGACCCCGCCACTTGTTTTGGTAAACGGCTGAGGTAATGTAACCCCTCTCCAGTTCACAGACCGCTATGTGTGCAAGGACTGACCATCCATGACATCAGACTGATCGTTTTAATCCATATTTTGAAGCTATACGGTGCATTCAGAAAGTATTCAGACCCCTTGACTTTTTCAACGTTTTGTTACGTTTCAGCCTGATTCTAAAATGTGTATATATATATAAAAACTAAAAATCATCGATTTGTTCAATTTGCAAAAATGTCTAAACCTTTTTTTTTCACGCCATTATGGGGTGTTGTTTCTAGATCTATGTATTTAAAACTCTCTTTTAGAATAAGGGGTTTTGATGGGGTACGACCAATGTTGGGGATAACCCTGGGTGACTGACAGGGGGCGCTGTTTTGAAGCCACCGCAGAGCCGTGTTGGTACTCCTGCATTGTAAATATATACAGTATATCACAAAAGTGAGTACACCCCTCACATTTTTTATAAATATTTGAGTAGATCTTTTCATGTGACAACACTGAAGAAATGACACTTTGCTACAATGTAAAGTAGTGAGTGTACAGCTTGTATAACAGTGTAAATTTGCTGTCCCCTCAAAATAACTCAAAATAACTCAACACACAGCCATTACTGTCTAAACTGCTGGCAACAAAAGTGTGATATACTGTATATATATTGGAAGCTATGGAAATGCATTTATTAATGTTAGTTGTTTTTTTTGACAAGCAGATTCTATTACAGACACCTTAATGCAAATTTTAAATTAGATTATTAAATTAGATTATTAAATTAGTTTATTAAATTAGATTATTACATTAGATTATTAAATTAGATTATTAAATTAGATTATTAAATTAGATTATTAAATTAGTTTATTAAATTAGATTATTAAATTAGATTATTAAATTAGATTATTACATTAGATTATTAAATTAGATTATTAAATTAGTTTATTAAATTAGTTTATTAAATTAGATTATTAAATTAGATTATTAAATTAGATTATTAAATTAGATTATTAAATTAGTTTATTAAATTAGTTTATTAAATTAGTTTATTAAATTAGATTATTAAATTAGATTATTCGAACAGTTACATAAATAAAATAGAATAAAAATGTTTTTGTTAAATGTTTTATTTCTCATCTTACTGTCCCCACGACAACAGCAACATATTTAAATATACATGTCATGTTGTCCTTGAAACATTTCATTAAAATATTATAGAATTCCATTCATTCCTATGGAGGACTGATCCCTCTGGGGAGAGCCAACATGGCCGACCGGTGGCTCCAAAGCAAGTAATTAGCCAATACGTAGCGTCTGCAATCCAGGGTTTATCTACATCATTAATATGCCAGTTGAAGTAAGCTGTCGTAGAGTGTTGCTACCACTAGGGGGTGGTGTTCTGTCAGTGATGTATTTCCAGGACCATGAACCCGAAGAAGAGTCAGCCTCAGAGAGACTGGGGACAATGCGCTCATCTAGTGTTCTATAAACACACACACACACTGCACGTCCTGGAAATGGCTTCCAGTCATGTTGTTTTAAGTGTAGCCTTGCTTCCAAAGACCAGCTATTGGGGGGAAAGTAGTGTCCTGACGAGATACAAATCTAGAACAGATTGTCAGGAAGAACGGACAACTAGATGTTTGCTGGTGGTGACCACTTCTTTCACTGAGAGAGAGAGAGAGAGGAGACGTGTGTGTGTGTGTGTGTGTGAGAGAGAGAGGGAGAGAGAGAGTCCTGAGAGGTTTGGTTTCTGGTTAGACAGCTGACACACACACTCTCCCGTCTCTCTGGCTAAAAGTTTCCTTGAGTTGTTCTCCTCACGCCCTGTGTTGCCGGGCAGAACCTCTACTCTATAATTTCCCTGTTGTTTATTTCTCCTCCCAGGGGATTTATAAGTGGATATATTCAGCTAGAAGGACCAGTCCACTCTGGTGCAGTTGGCACCTACTACCAAAGGCACTTAAATATGTTGTCTTGCCCGTTCACCCTCTGAATGACACACATACACAATCCATGTCTCAAGGCTTAAAAATCCATCTTTAACCTGTCTCCTCCCCTTCATCTTTAACCCGTCTCCTCCCCTTCATCTTTAACCCGTCTCCTCCCCTTCATCTTTAACCTGTCTCCTCCCCTTCATCTTTAACCCGTCTCCTCCCCTTCATCTTTAACCCGTCTCCTCCCCTTCATCTTTAACCCGTCTCCTCCCCTTCATCTTTAACCCGTCTCCTCCCCTTCATCTTTAACCCGTCTCCTCCCCTTCATCTACACTGATTGAAGTGGATTTAACAAGTGACATCAGTAAAGGAGTACAGGTTTCACCTGGGAGGGAGGGGCGGGACGGAGGGAGGGGCGGGACGGAGGGAGGGGAGGGACGGAGGGAGGGGAGGGACGGAGGGGAGGGGAGGGACGGAGGGAGGGGCGGGACGGAGGGAGGGGAGGGACGGAGGGGAGGGGAGGGACGGAGGGAGGGGAGGGACGGAGGGACGGAGGGGAGGGGAGGGACGGAGGGAGGGGAGGTACGGAGGGGAGGGGAGGGACGGAGGGAGGGGCGGGACGGAGGGACGGAGGGAGGGGCGGGACGGAGGGAGGGGCGGGACGGAGGGAGGGGAGGGACGGAGGGGAGAGGAGGTACGGAGGGGAGGGACGGAGGGAGGGAGGGAGGGAGGGGAGGGACGGAGGGAGGGGAGGGACGGAGGGGAGAGGAGGTACGGAGGGGAGGGGAGGGACGGAGGGAGGGGAGGGACGGAGGGAGGGGAGGGACGGAGGGGAGGGGAGGGACGGAGGGAGGGGAGGTACGGAGGGGAGGGGAGGGACGGAGGGAGGGGCGGGACGGAGGGACGGAGGGAGGGGCGGGACGGAGGGAGGGGCGGGACGGAGGGAGGGGAGGGACGGAGGGGAGAGGAGGTACGGAGGGGAGGGACGGAGGGAGGGAGGGAGGGAGGGAGGGACGGAGGGAGGGGAGGGACGGAGGGGAGAGGAGGTACGGAGGGGAGGGGAGGGACGGAGGGAGGGGAGGGACGGAGGGAGGGGAGGGGAGGGACGGAGGGGAGGGACGGAGGGGAGGGGCGGGACGGAGGGGAGGGGAGGGACGGAGGGAGGGGAGGGACGGAGGGAGGGGCGGGACGGAGGGACGGAGGGAGGGGCGGGACGGAGGGACGGAGGGAGGGGCGGGACGGAGGGAGGGGAGGGACGGAGGGAGGGGAGGGACGGAGGGGAGAGGAGGTACGGAGGGGAGGGAGGGAGGGAGGGGCGGGACGGAGGGAGGGGAGGGACTGAGGGGAGAGGAGGTACGGAGGGGAGGGACGGAGGGAGGGGAGGGACGGAGGGAGGGGGCGGGACGGAGGGGAGGGGAGGGACGGAGGGAGGGGCGGGACGGAGGGAGGGGCGGGACGGAGGGAGGGGCGGGACGGAGGGAGGGGAGGGACGGAGGGAGGGGAGGGGAGGGACGGAGGGAGGGGAGGGACGAGGGGAGGGGAGGGACGGAGGGAGGGGCGGGACGGAGGGGAGGGGAGGGACGAGGGGAGGGACGGAGGGAGGGGAGGGACGGAGGGAGGGACGGAGGGAGGGGCGGGACGGAGGGAGGGGAGGGGCGGGACGGAGGGAGGGGAGGGACGGAGGGAGGGGCGGGACGGAGGGGAGGGGAGGTACGGAGGGGAGGGGAGGGACGGAGGGAGGGGCGGGACGGAGGGAGGGGAGGGACGGAGGGAGGGACGGAGGGAGGGGAGGGACGGAGGGAGGGGCGGGACGGAGGGAGGGGAGGGACGGAGGGAGGGGAGGGACGGAGGGGAGAGGAGGTACGGAGGGGAGGGGAGGGACGGAGGGAGGGGAGGGACGGAGGGAGGGGAGGGACGGAGGGAGGGGAGGGACGGAGGGGAGGGGCGGGACGGAGGGAGGGGAGGGACGGAGGGGAGGGGAGGGACGGAGGGGAGGGACGGAGGGAGGGGCGGGACGGAGGGAGGGGAGGGACGGAGGGGAGAGGAGGTACGGAGGGGAGGGAGGGGAGGGACGGAGGGAGGGGAGGGACGAGGGGAGGGAGGGGCGGGACGGAGGGAGGGGAGGGACGGAGGGAGGGGCGGGACGGAGGGAGGGGAGGGACGGAGGGAGGGGCGGGACGGAGGGAGGGGAGGGACGGAGGGGAGAGGAGGTACGGAGGGGAGGGAGGAAGGAACGAACGGAGGGGAGGGAGGAACGAACGGAGGGGAGGGAGGGGAGGGAGGAACGAACGGAGGGGAGGGAGGGAGGAACGAACGGAGGGGAGGGAGGGAGGAACGGACGGAGGGGAGGGAGGGAGGAACGAACGGAGGGGAGGGAGGAACGAACGGAGGGGAGGGAGGAACGAACGGAGGGGAGGGAGGGAGGGGAGGGAGGAACGAACGGAGGGGAGGGGAGGGAGGGAGGAACGGAGGGGAGGGAGGAACGAACGGAGGGGAGGGGAGGGAGGGAGGGGAGGGAGGAACGAACGGAGGGGAGGGGAGGGAGGGAGGAACGAACAAACGGAGGGGAGGGGAGGGAGGGAGGGAGGGAGGGAGGGAGGGAGGGAGGGAGGGAGGAACGAACGAACGAACGAACGAACGAACGGAGGGGAGGAGAGGGGAGGGGGGGAGGCGGACGGCTGCTTATGGAACTGACTTTGTTTTCTGGCAGGATAACTGTTGTGCTCTACTGTTCTCAGGTGAACTTACAGGACGTTATGTGATCATAGACATTATGTGTCTCAGTGTGAAGCTCTGTTTAGATTGTTCTAGACAACTAGCGCTCCCTCCCCCTGGTGCCCAGTGAGCACAAGACATTGAAAATACGTCTTTTCAACCAGAGAAGACATATTTTCAACCAAAAAATACATATTTTCAACCCCCAAAATATATTATTTTAAGGTGGGATGTGCTTTTATACAGTAACATCCTGTAGTCATATACACTCATCTATGATTCATACAGTAGACTTAATCATATACACATGATTCATACAGTAGACTTAGTCATATACACTCTTCTATGATTCATACAGTAGACTTAATCATATACACTCTTCTGTGATTCATACAGTAGACTTAGTCATATACACATGATTCATACAGTAGACTTAATCATATACACATGATTCATACAGTAGACTTAATCATATACACATGATTCATACAGAAGACTTAATCATATACACATGATTCATACAGAAGACTTAATCATATACACATGATTCATACAGTAGACTTAATCATATACACATGATTCATACAGTAGACTTAATCATATACACTCTTCTGTGATTCATACAGTAGACTTAGTCATATACACATGATTCATACAGTAGACTTAATCATATACACATGATTCATACAGTAGACTTAATCATATACACATGATTCATACAGTAGACTTAATCATATACACATGATTCATACAGAAGACTTAATCATATACACATGATTCATACAGTAGACTTAATCATATACACATGATTCATACAGTAGACTTAATCATATACACATGATTCATACAGTAGACTTAATCATATACACTCTTCTGTGATTCATACAGAAGACTTAATCATATACACTCTTCTGTGATTCATACAGTAGACTTAATCATATACACATGATTCATACAGTAGACTTAATCATATACACTCTTCTATGATTCATACAGTAGACTTAATCATATACACATGATTCATACAGTAGACTTAATCATATACACATGATTCATACAGTAGACTTAATCATATAAGTTCTATATTCTATGTGTACTTCAGTGTGGTTATTAGATTCGTTAGGATCCCCGTTAGCCGACACCAATGGAGACAACTGGTCTTACTGGGGTGCGACACGTCATGAAAAATACTTTACAGACCAAAAAAAAAGACGTTAAAATTGACATTTAAAGACATGAACATGTGCTGTGTGTGTCTATCAGTGACACCGACACGTCACTACTTACACACCTGTGTTAACATGAGTTCTTGTGGAGCTGTTCTCTCTGCTGACTTAAAGGTCATGGAACATTTCATCCTGTAAATGTCAATGACAAACCAGTACCAGGCTGCAGGTAACCTAGTGGTTAGAGACGGGTAACCTAGTGGTTAGAGGCAGGTAGCCTAGTGGTTAGAGACAGGTAACCTAGTGGTTAGGGGCGGGTAGCCTAGTGGTTAGAGACAGGTAGCCTAGTGGTTAGAGGCGGGTAGCCTAGTGGTTAGAGACGGGTAACCTAGTGGTTAGAGGCAGGTAGCCTAGTGGTTAGAGACAGGTAACCTAGTGGTTAGGGGCGGGTAGCCTAGTGGTTAGGGGCGGGTAGCCTAGTGGTTAGAGACAGGTAGCCTAGTGGTTAGAGACAGGTAACCTAGTGGTTAGGGGCGGGTAGCCTAGTGGTTAGAGGCGGGTAGTCTAGTGGTTAGAGGCGGGTAGCCTAGTGGTTAGAGACAGGTAGCCTAGTGGTTAGAGGCGGGTAGCCTAGTGGTTAGAGACGGGTAACCTAGTGGTTAGAGGCAGGTAGCCTAGTGGTTAGAGACAGGTAACCTAGTGGTTAGGGGCGGGTAGCCTAGTGGTTAGAGGCGGGTAGCCTAGTGGTTAGAGACAGGTAGCCTAGTGGTTAGAGACAGGTAACCTAGTGGTTAGGGGCGGGTAGCCTAGTGGTTAGAGGCGGGTAGTCTAGTGGTTAGAGGCGGGTAGCCTAGTGGTTAGAGGCGGGTAGCCTAGTGGTTAGAGGCGGGTAGCCTAGTGGTTAGAGGCGGGTAGCCTAGTGGTTAGAGGCGGGTAGCCTAGTGGTTAGAGGCGGGTAGCCTAGTGGTTAGAGGCGGGTAGCCTAGTGGTTAGAGGCGGGTAGCCTAGTGGTTAGAGGCGGGTAGCCTAGGGGTTAGAGGCAGGTAGCCTAGTGGTTAGAGACAGGTAGCCTAGTGGTTAGAGACAGGGCAGCCTAGTGGTTAGAGACAGGGCAGCCTAGTGGTTAGAGACGGGTAGCCTAGTGGTTAGAGACGGGTAGCCTAGTGGTTAGAGGCGGGTAGCCTGGTGGTTAGGGGCGGGTAGCCTAGTGGTTAGAGACAGGGTAGCCTAGTGGTTAGAGACAGGGTAGCCTAGTGGTTAGAGGCAGGGTAGCCTAGTGGTTAGAGACAGGTAACCTAGTGGTTAGAGACAGGTAGCCTAGCGGTTAGAGACAGGTAGCCTAGTGGTTAGAGACAGGGTAGCCTAGCGGTTAGAGACAGGGTAGCCTAGCGGTTAGAGACAGGGTAGCCTAGCGGTTAGAGACAGGGTAGCCTAGCGGTTAGAGACAGGGTAGCCTAGTGGTTAGAGACAGGGTAGCCTAGCGGTTAGAGACAGGGTAGCCTAGTGGTTAGAGACAGGGTAGCCTAGTGGTTAGAGACAGGGTAGCCTAGTGGTTAGAGGCGGGTAGCCTAGTGGTTAGAGGCGGGTAGCCTGGTGGTTAGGGGCGGGTAGCCTAGTGGTTAGAGACGGGTAGCCTAGTGGTTAGAGGCGGGTAGCCTGGTGGTTAGGGGCGGGTAGCCTAGTGGTTAGAGACGGGTAGCCTAGTGGTTAGAGGCGGGTAGCCTGGTGGTTAGGGGCGGGTAGCCTAGTGGTTAGAGGCAGGTAGCCTAGTGGTTAGAGGCAGGTAGCCTAGTGGTTAGAGGCAGGTAGCCTAGTGGTTAGAGACAGGTAACCTAGTGGTTAGAGACGGGTAACCTAGTGGTTAGAGGCAGGTAGCCTAGTGGTTAGAGACAGGTAACCTAGTGGTTAGAGACAGGTAACCTAGTGGTTAGAGGCGGGTAGCCTGGTGGTTAGAGACAGGTAACCTAGTGGTTAGAGACAGGTAACCTAGTGGTTAGAGGCGGGTAGCCTGGTGGTTAGGGGCGGGTAGCCTAGTGGTTAGAGGCAGGTAGCCTAGTGGTTAGAGGCGGGTAGCCTGGTGGTTAGGGGCGGGTAGCCTAGTGGTTAGAGACGGGTAGCCTAGTGGTTAGAGGCGGGTAGCCTGGTGGTTAGGGGCGGGTAGCCTAGTGGTTAGAGCGTTGGACTAGTAACTGAAAGGTTGCAAGATCTAATCCCCGAGCTGACAAGGTAAAAATCTATCGTTATGCCCCTGAACAAGGCCGTTAACCCACTGTTCCTAGGCTGTCATTGAAAATAATAATTAGTTCTGAACTGACTTGCCTGGTAAGATAAAGGTAAAATATAAAACTAGTAAAGGAATAGAACTCCATGAGAGAGAAACATACTTTTTTGAACGCTTGAGAATTTAGATTCTTTGTTTGACCGCGACGAGCCGGTCTGACTGTTTTGTACAACTTCCTGTGTTAAGAGGAGTTCTTGTTCAAGAGGTTGACAACACTAGCAATACGTTTCTTCATGTCCTGTCTACAGACGTGTTCTGGATAGTGATACGGTAAGAGGCAGTCCTGAGCCTTTCGGGACTTCTCTAAGTGTCTTTCACAAAACCGTGAAGAAATGAAGGCTAATATATTACATGTTGCTCCTTTAAAGTGGAACTAGTCTTTGTCTTTATGATAGTATTGACAACTAGTAGTAGTATTGATTTACTCTCCTATCAACCTGTCTGTCTGTCTGTCTTTCAGAGCAGAAGCGTCTGGCAGCTAAACAGAGAGACGACGCCTGGGAAGGGAAAGCCTGACGGAGAGGAACCACTTCCTCCATCCCTTCCTCCCTCCACCCACCGTAGGGACTAGACACACCTCTGTTCCCTCTGCCCTCCATCCCATCCTCCCTCCACCGTAGGGACTAGACACACCTCTGTCCCCTCTGCCCTCCATCCCTTCCTCCCTCCACCGTAGGGACTAGACACACCTCTGTCCTCCATCTCCATCCCATCCTCCCTCCACCGTAGGGACTAGACACACCTCTGTCCCCTCTGCCCTCCATCCTCCCTCCACCGTAGGGACTAGACACACCTCTGTCCCCTCTGCCCTCCATCCCATCCTCCCTCCACCGTAGGGACTAGACACACCTCTGTCCCCTCTGCCCTCCATCCTCCCTCCACCGTAGGGACTAGACACACCTCTGTCCCCTCTGCCCTCCATCCTCCCTCCACCGTAGGGACTAGACACACCTCTGTCCCCTCTGCCCTCCATCCTCCCTCCACCGTAGGGACTAGACACACCTCTGTCCCCTCTGCCCTCCATCCTCCCTCCACCGTAGGGACTAGACACACCTCTGTTCCCTCTGCCCTCCATCCCATCCTCCCTCCACCGTAGGGACTAGACACACCTCTGTTCCCTCTGCCCTCCATCCTCCCTCCACCGTAGGGACTAGACACACCTCTGTCCCCTCTGCCCTCCATCCCATCCTCCCTCCACCGTAGGGACTAGACACACCTCTGTTCCCTCTGCCCTCCATCCTCCCTCCACCGTAGGGACTAGACACACCTCTGTCCCCTCTGCCCTCCATCCTCCCTCCACCGTAGGGACTAGACACACCTCTGTTCCCTCTGCCCTCCATCCTCCCTCCACCGTAGGGACTAGACACACCTCTGTCCTCCATCTCCATCCCATCCTCCCTCCACCGTAGGGACTAGACACACCTCTGTTCCCTCTGCCCTCCATCCTCCCTCCACCGTAGGGACTAGACACACCTCTGTCCTCCATCTCCATCCCATCCTCCCTCCACCGTAGGGACTAGACACACCTCTGTTCCCTCTGCCCTCCATCCCATCCTCCCTCCACCGTAGGGACTAGACACACCTCTGTTCCCTCTGCCCTCCATCCCATCCTCCCTCCACCGTAGGGACTAGACACACCTCTGTTCCCTCTGCCCTCCATCCCATCCTCCCTCCACCGTAGGGACTAGACACACCTCTGTCCCCTCTGCCCTCCATCCTCCCTCCACCGTAGGGACTAGACACTCCTCTGTCCCCCTCCCACCTACACAGGGCAGCTGTACTGAAGCCACACTGGACTGAACAGAACTGAACTCAGCCAAAGCCCAGAGTTTGTTGGCAGAAGTTTTTCTCTTGAAACCTGGTCAGCTTTAGATTAATCATCACTACTAACATTGATAACAGGGTCATATGGAGGTTAGGGGTCATATGGAGGTTAGGGGTCATATGGAGGTTAGGGGTCATATGGAGGTTAGGGGTCATATGGAGGTTAGGGGTCATATGGGAGGCTCCAATGCAGGGTAGCCAGGGTTATTATGGATGAGCGTATAGTACAGGGATGCACTGCGGGGTTTTGCACCCACCCAGCACTAAAACACCTGCTGTGCTGATTCACCTAATTCATGAAGAATAGTTTTATTTGTTGTTTTGTTAGTGGTGGGCTGGAACAAAACCCTGCACACATACAGCACACTGATGGCCCTGTGTAAGACGTGATGTTGTCAACAACCACCAGCGGATGCTAGACAGAACAGTGTGACAGTTAAACAGTAAGGTGGTGTCCCCTCCAGGGCTGGGGTCAGGTCCATTTAGATTCCAGTCAGTTCAGAAACTGAAGCGCGTTCCAAATCCACATTATCCTCATTGAAAAGCATTGAGGAGAATTGGAATTGGAATTTCGCTGTACTTCCTGAATTGACAGGAATTCAAATTAAACTGACCCCGCCCCCTCATATTCTGTTTTTATTAACTTTTTATATTGTTTTATTACCAGCTGATGGGGAGGAGCTAATTATGACCTAATTTATGTTACATGTATTAATCTTATAAAAAAATAATCTCAGTCAGGAAGTGTATCTTGAATCATCCTCCCCCAGTTTCTGCTCATGCTAAAGCGCACTGTTTTTAGTTTAGGGATAGTGTGTCAAGCGTCTTGAGTATGAGAGCTGATCCAGGATCAGGTCCCAACCTGTCCACACAATCCTTATTAATTGTGTTCTAAACTGATCCTAGATCAGCACTTCTACCCGGAGACGAATGAGACATTGGGGCCCAGCTATCTAAACGGCTTAATAATGATGAGCGAGGACCGACACACCAAATAACATCATGATGAAGTCAGTTGCTCCCTGACGTTTGTAAAAACACTGTATTTTATTTCCCTATTGTATTGTTCAGTGAACAGGGTTTGTCTCTGTTTCTCTCTTATTGGTCGTTTAATAAATCATTTTTAAACTCTTTGTCCTGCCTCTCTCTCTCTCTCTTTGTCCTGCCTCTCTCTCTCTCTCTTTGTCCTGCCTCTCTCTCTCTGTCCTGCCTCTCTCTCTTTGTCCTGCCTCTCTCTCTCTCTTTGTCCTGCCTCTCTCTCTCTTTGTCCTGCCTCTCTCTCTCTCTTTGTCCTGCCTCTCTCTCTCTCTCTTTGTCCTGCCTCTCTCTCTCTCTTTGTCCTGCCTCTCTCTCTCTCTTTGTCCTGCCTCTCTCTCTCTCTTTGTCCTGCCTCTCTCTCTCTCTTTGTCCTGCCTCTCTCTCTCTCTTTGTCCTGCCTCTCTCTCTCTGTTTGTCCTGCCTCTCTCTCTCTTTGTCCTGCCCCTCTCTCTCTCTTTGTCCTGCCTCTCTCTCTCTCTCTTTGTCCTGCCTCTCTCTCTCTCTCTTTGTCCTGCCTCTCTCTCTCTCTTTGTCCTGCCTCTCTCTCTCTCTTTGTCCTGCCTCTCTCTCTCTCTTTGTCCTGCCTCTCTCTCTCTCTTTGTCCTGCCTCTCTCTCTCTCTTTGTCCTGCCGCTCTCTCTCTCTCTTTGTCCTGCCTCTCTCTCTCTCTCTCTGTCCTGCCTCTCTCTCTCTGTCCTGCCTCTCTCTCTCTCTCTTTGTCCTGCCTCTCTCTCTCTCTTTGTCCTGCCTCTCTCTCTCTCTTTGTCCTGCCTCTCTCTCTCTCTGTCCTGCCTCTCTCTCTCTCTCTTTGTCCTGCCTCTCTCTCTCTTTGTCCTGCCTCTCTCTCTCTCTTTGTCCTGCCTCTCTCTCTCTTTGTCCTGCCTCTCTCTCTCTCTCTTTGTCCTGCCTCTCTCTCTTTGTCCTGTCTCTCTCTTTGTCCTGCCTCTCTCTCTCTCTTTGTCCTGCCTCTCTCTCTCTCTGTCCTGCCTCTCTCTGTCCTGCCTCTCTCTCTCTTTGTCCTGCCTCTCTCTCTCTCTTTGTCCTGTCTCTCTCTCTCTTTGTCCTGCCTCTCTCTCTCTCTTTGTCCTGTCTCTCTCTCTCTTTGTCCTGCCTCTCTCTCTCTCTTTGTCCTGCCTCTCTCTCTCTCTCTTTGTCCTGCCTCTCTCTCTCTCTTTGTCCTGCCTCTCTCTCTCTCTCTGTCCTGCCTCTCTCTCTCTCTTTGTCCTGCCTCTCTCTCTCTCTTTGTCCTGCCTCTCTCTCTCTCTCTGTCCTGCCTCTCTCTCTCTCTCTGTCCTGCCTCTCTCTCTCTCTCTTTGTCCTGCCTCTCTCTCTCTCTCTCTTTGTCCTGCCTCTCTCTCTCTCTCTTTGTCCTGCCTCTCTCTCTCTCTTTGTCCTGCCTCTCTCTCTCTCTTTGTCCTGCCTCTCTCTCTCTCTTTGTCCTGCCTCTCTCTCTCTCTTTGTCCTGCCTCTCTCTCTCTCTCTTTGTCCTGCCTCTCTCTCTCTCTCTGTCCTGCCTCTCTCTCTCTCTCTGTCCTGCCTCTCTCTCTCTCTCTTTGTCCTGCCTCTCTCTCTCTCTCTTTGTCCTGCCTCTCTCTCTCTCTCTTTGTCCTGCCCCTCTCTCTCTCTTTGTCCTGCCTCTCTCTCTCTCTCTTTGTCCTGCCTCTCTCTCTCTCTTTGTCCTGCCTCTCTCTCTCTCTTTGTCCTGCCTCTCTCTCTCTTTGTCCTGCCTCTCTCTCTCTCTCTTTGTCCTGCCTCTCTCTCTTTGTCCTGCCTCTCTCTCTTCGTCCTGCCTCTCAATTTCAGTTAAAGGGCTTTATTGTCATGGGAAACATATGTTAACATTGCCAAAGCAAGTGAAGTAGATAATGGACAAAAGTGAAATAAACAGTGAACATTACACTCACAGAAGTTCCAAAACAACAAAGACATTTCAAATGTCGTAAGTGCAAATGGTTAAAGGACAAAAGGGAAAATAAATCAACATAAATATGGGTTGTATTTACATTGGTGTTTGTTCTTCACTGGTTGCCCTTTTCTTGTGGCAACAGGTCACACATCTTGCTACTCTGGTATTTCACCCAGTAGATATGGGAGTTTATCAAAATTGGGTTTGTTTTCAAATTCTTTGTGGATCTGTGTAATCTGAAGGAAATATATGTCTCTAACATGGGTATACATTTGGCCTTATTACTCTCTCTCCTTGCTGCCTCTCTCTCCTTGCTGCCTCTCTCTCCTTGCTGCCTCTCTCTCCTTGCTGTCTCTCTCTCCTTGCTGTCTCTCTCTCCTTGCTGCCTCTCTCTCCTTGCTTCCTCTCTCTCCTTGCTGTCTCTCTCTCCTTGCTGCCTCTCTCTCCTTGCTGCCTCTCTCTCCTTGCTGTCTCTCTCTCCTTGCTGCCTCTCTCTCCTTGCTGTCTCTCTCTCCTTGCTGTCTCTCTCTCCTTGCTGCCTCTCTCTCCTTGCTGCCTCTCTCTCACTCCTTGCTGCCTCTCTCTCACTCCTTGCTGTCTCTCTCTCACTCCTTGCTGCCTCTCTCTCGCTCCTTGCTGCCTCTCTCGCTCCTTGCTGCCTCTCTCTCTCCCGCTCCTTGCTGCCTCTCTCCCGCTCCTTGCTGCCTCTCTCTCACTCCTTGCTGCCTCTCTCTCGCTCCTTGCTGCCTCTCTCTCGCTCCTTGCTGCCTCTCTCTCGCTCCTTGCTGCCTCTCTCTCACTCCTTGCTGCCTCTCTCTCTCCTTGCTGCCTCTCTCTGCTGCCTCTCTCTCTCCTTGCTGCCTCTCTCTCTCCTTGCTGCCTCTCTCTCGCTCCTTGCTGCCTCTCTTTCGCTCCTTGCTGCCTCTCTCTCGCTCCTTGCTGCCTCTCTCTCCTTGCTGCCTCTGTCTCCTTGCTGCCTCTCTCTCACTCCTTGCTGCCTTTTTCTCTCTCGCTCTCTCTCCTTGCTGCCTCTCTCACTCCTTGCTGCCTTTTTCGCTCTCGCTCTCTCTCCTTGCTGCCTCTCTCTCTCTCCTTGCTGCCTCTCTCGCTCTCCTTGCTGCCTCTCTCACGCCTTGCTGCCTTTCTCTCTCTCGCTCTCTCTCTTTGCTGCCTCTCTCCTTGCTGCTTCTCTCTCACTCCTTGCTGCCTTTTTCTCTCTCGCTCTCTCTCCTTGCTGCCTCTCTCTCTCTCATTGCTGCTTCTCTCTCTCTCCTTGCTGCCTCTCTCTCTCTCCTTGCTGCTTCTCTCTCTCCTTGCTGCCTCTCTCTCTTTCCTTGCTGCTTCTCTCTTACTCCTTGCTGCTTCTCTCTCCTTGCTTCTTCTCTCTCTCTCCTTGCTGCTTCCCTCTTGCTCCTTGCTGCTTCTCTCTCTCTCCTTGCTGCTTCTCTCTTGCTCCTTGCAGCTTCTCTCTCTCTCCTTGCTGCATCTCTCTCTCTCCTTGCTTCTTCTCTCTCTCTCCTTGCTGCTTCTCTCTCTATCCTTGCTGCTTCTCTCTTGCTCCTTGCTGCTTCTCTCTTGCTCCTTGCTGCTTTTCTCTCTCTCCTTGCTGCTTCTCTCTCTCTCCTTGCTGCTTCTCTCTTGCTCCTTGCAGCTTCTCTCTCTCTCCTTGCTGCATCTCTCTCTCTCCTTGCTTCTTCTCTCTCTCTCCTTGCTGTTTCTCTCTCTCTCCTTGCTGCTTCTCTCTTGCTCCTTGCTGCTTCTCTCTTGCTCCTTGCTGCATCTCTCTCTCTCCTTGCTGTTTCTCTCTCTCTCCTTGCTGTTTCTCTCTCTCTCCTTGCTGCTTCTCTCTTGCTCCTTGCTGCTTTTCTCTCTCTCCTTGCTGCTTCTCTCTCTCTCCTTGCTGCTTCTCTCTTGCTCCTTGCAGCTTCTCTCTCTCTCCTTGCTGCATCTCTCTCTCTCCTTGCTTCTTCTCTCTCTCTCCTTGCTGTTTCTCTCTCTCTCCTTGCTGCTTCTCTCTTGCTCCTTGCTGCTTCTCTCTTGCTCCTTGCTGCATCTCTCTCTCCTTGCTGTTTCTCTCTCTCTCCTTGCTGTTTCTCTCTCTATCCTTGCTGTTTCTCTCTCTATCCTTGCTGCTTCTCTCTTGCTCCTTGCTGCTTCTCTCTCTCTCCTTGCTGTTTCTCTCTCTCTCCTTGCTGCCTCTCTCTCCTTGCTGCCTCTCTCTCACTCCTTGCTGCCTCTCTCTCACTCCTTGCTGTCTCTCTCTCACTCCTTGCTGCCTCTCTCTCGCTCCTTGCTGCCTCTCTCGCTCCTTGCTGCCTCTCTCTCTCCCGCTCCTTGCTGCCTCTCTCCCGCTCCTTGCTGCCTCTCTCTCACTCCTTGCTGCCTCTCTCTCGCTCCTTGCTGCCTCTCTCTCACTCCTTGCTGCCTCTCTCTCTCCTTGCTGCCTCTCTCTGCTGCCTCTCTCTCTCCTTGCTGCCTCTCTCTCTCCTTGCTGCCTCTCTCTCGCTCCTTGCTGCCTCTCTTTCGCTCCTTGCTGCCTCTCTCTCGCTCCTTGCTGCCTCTCTCTCCTTGCTGCCTCTGTCTCCTTGCTGCCTCTCTCTCACTCCTTGCTGCCTTTTTCTCTCTCGCTCTCTCTCCTTGCTGCCTCTCTCTCACTCCTTGCTGCCTTTTTCGCTCTCGCTCTCTCTCCTTGCTGCCTCTCTCTCTCTCCTTGCTGCCTCTCTCGCTCTCCTTGCTGCCTCTCTCACGCCTTGCTGCCTTTCTCTCTCTCGCTCTCTCTCTTTGCTGCCTCTCTCCTTGCTGCTTCTCTCTCACTCCTTGCTGCCTTTTTCTCTCTCGCTCTCTCTCCTTGCTGCCTCTCTCTCTCTCATTGCTGCTTCTCTCTCTCTCCTTGCTGCCTCTCTCTCTCTCCTTGCTGCTTCTCTCTCTCCTTGCTGCCTCTCTCTCTTTCCTTGCTGCTTCTCTCTTACTCCTTGCTGCTTCTCTCTCCTTGCTTCTTCTCTCTCTCTCCTTGCTGCTTCCCTCTTGCTCCTTGCTGCTTCTCTCTCTCTCCTTGCTGCTTCTCTCTTGCTCCTTGCAGCTTCTCTCTCTCTCCTTGCTGCATCTCTCTCTCTCCTTGCTTCTTCTCTCTCTCTCCTTGCTGCTTCTCTCTCTATCCTTGCTGCTTCTCTCTTGCTCCTTGCTGCTTCTCTCTTGCTCCTTGCTGCTTTTCTCTCTCTCCTTGCTGCTTCTCTCTCTCTCCTTGCTGCTTCTCTCTTGCTCCTTGCAGCTTCTCTCTCTCTCCTTGCTGCATCTCTCTCTCTCCTTGCTTCTTCTCTCTCTCTCCTTGCTGTTTCTCTCTCTCTCCTTGCTGCTTCTCTCTTGCTCCTTGCTGCTTCTCTCTTGCTCCTTGCTGCATCTCTCTCTCTCCTTGCTGTTTCTCTCTCTCTCTTTGCTGTTTCTCTCTCTCTCCTTGCTGCTTCTCTCTTGCTCCTTGCTGCTTTTCTCTCTCTCCTTGCTGCTTCTCTCTCTCTCCTTGCTGCTTCTCTCTTGCTCCTTGCAGCTTCTCTCTCTCTCCTTGCTGCATCTCTCTCTCTCCTTGCTTCTTCTCTCTCTCTCCTTGCTGTTTCTCTCTCTCTCCTTGCTGCTTCTCTCTTGCTCCTTGCTGCTTCTCTCTTGCTCCTTGCTGCATCTCTCTCTCCTTGCTGTTTCTCTCTCTCTCCTTGCTGTTTCTCTCTCTATCCTTGCTGTTTCTCTCTCTATCCTTGCTGCTTCTCTCTTGCTCCTTGCTGCTTCTCTCTCTCTCCTTGCTGTTTCTCTCTCTCTCCTTGCTGTTTCTCTCTCTCTCCTTGCTGCCTGTCTGTTTGTGCATATTTTGTTTGAGTTGGGAGCAATTCCATTCCAACTCCTGTCATTGGTTGAACATTGCCACCCAACCCTGCCACCCACCCAACCCACCCAACCCACCCACCCACCCAACCCTGCCACGCACCCACCCAGCCTAAACACCCAGCCACCCAACCCTGCCACCCACCCAACCCACCCAGCCACACACCCACCCAACCCTGCCACCCACCCAACCCACCCAGCCACACACCCACCCAACCCTGCCACACACCCACCCAGCCCTGCCACCCACCCAACCCAGCCACCCACCCAGCCCCCCACCCAGCCCTGCCACCCACCCAACCCAGCCACCCACCCAACCCTGCCACCCACCCAACCCAGCCACCCACCCAGCCCTGCCACCCACCCAACCCAGCCACCCACCCAGCCCTGCCACCCACCCAACCCTGCCACCCACCCAGCCCTGCCATAGCGTGATGTGAGATCTGTGGTCAGACCATGATAATATCAGAGCTTCAGGCTTTATGAGGTAACGTGCCGCGGGGGCTACAAGCTTGGCGATCGCACACTAACCACAATGTGCCAGTCTAACAGGCACTCCAGCCGGGCTGCTTAGGACTTGTCCCGTTCCACACTTTCATCTTCAGTCTTGAGAACCACAGACACATATGTGGTGGAGGTCTTTATAGGGAGAGATGCCAGCTGTCATGCCAACCCAATGCCCACGTGTCATGGCGTGGAGGTTGGTAGGTTGGAACACAGTAGTTACCAAGCAACCGTTTAACCGCAGTGTCAACCATGTGTTTAAGACTGGAGGAAGGAAGAGGAAGAGGTCCCAAATGGCACCCTATTCCCTGTGGTGTGCACTACCTTTAACCAGTGCCCATGTAGTGTAGTGCACTATATAGGGAATAGGGTGTGATTTTGGACCCGACCAGGGAGTCAGGACGTTTCTGGTGAGAGATCCCTAATACTGCTAAGAGGAGGATTTGTGTATGTAAAGTATTTAACCTGTAATGTCTTTTTTCGTTATGTGTCGGACCCCAGTGAGACCAGCTGTCGCCATGGGGATCCTAATCAATCACCTTGAAGAGAGGAGGTGATGGGGGAGACTGGGAGGAGAGGGAATAGGAGGAGGGAAAGAGAAAGCAATAGGAAGCAGAGGAAGTTGAAACGGACTCAAGTTGCTCTGCCAGTCTATATCCTCTGTGATGCTTCTCCAATGAATGTAATGACCAGGGTCATATTCATTAGTGCATAACGTTTTGCAACGGAAGTCAACGATGTAGATTCCGCATTGGACAAGTTCAGTTTGCGCCTCGCTGTTTCGGGCCTGTTGAATGAACATGCAGCAGATCTGGGGCTTGTTGAATATACGGTAGGCCTGATATGTATTCTAAGCCTCTGGCGGTTGTTTATTTGAATGTGACCTAAATACGCCTTTTCTGACTACAGCATTACAGCTATAGTTAGACACGGACTAAAACTTAAACACACTCATCTCAGCACGCCGCAGCTAAAATAGGCAGCATATTGAGTACATGCCCTAATTGGTTGGGTAAAAGAGGACGTGTGTGTGTGTGTGTGTGTGTGTGTGTGTCTGAGGCTGGAAACGGCAGTAAAGCCTCTAGGTTCCCTAGGTCAGGATGGAGGTCATGGCTCTATATTCACACTGTTCTTTTTGAATGAATGAATGAGAGGTTTCTCATGGTTTAATCATGAGGAGTTTAAATGTACATTCTATAGCTAATGATAGTATGAATCATCAAATGCTATACACTCAAATGACCAGGTACCAAAAGAGCCATATCGTTTGGAAATCTGACGTTTATTGTTCTCTACCATTGCCAAGTATCAGGTGCAGTACTTATTAGGTACAACCATAGTGCATCCCAAATGTCACCCTATCCCCAAAACATAGAGCACTACTTTTAACCAGAGCTCTACTGGTCACTATAATATACCTGTATGATGAGGTTCACTGGTGTTAAAACAGACTGATGACAGCAACTACAGAATTTATCCTAATAAAACATAAACAAAACTAGAGTTGCACATTTCTTTAAAAAATCTGGTAACTTTTCCAAAATTCCCAGTTGTAAGATTCCTATATTTCCCAGATGTCCTGCTTATTACTTCCTGATTCCAGGAATCTTCCAACCGGGGTTGCTGGAACACCTGGGACTCGTGGGAAAGTTACCTTATGAAAAACACAACTACAAAAAGGGACAAAACGTTTTAAGTCAAAAGTACATCATATTAAAGTATAAATTACAAACCTACAGGACGATATTCTAGAAGGTCATATAAAACTACATTTGCAATACATTACTATATTTATTTTTTTAAAGGCTAAACGTTAGCACCATGAAAATACTTGTCAATGTAATTTTCATATAACAAAAAACACACCACTTTTTTTTTTTTTTACAGCGAATACTGCATTTGTATTGCATAAATACTGCATTTGTATTGCATAAATACTGCATTTGTGAAGTAGATATATGAAAGCACATGAAGGCCAGTTTTTAAAGGAAGTAGGGGGATCTGATTTGATGATGGATGGACAACAGGCAAGAGGACGAGAGAAATCTACCAAGGCCCGGTTTCCCAAAAACATCTCAAGGATCCCATGGTTCTAGGATAAACTTAGCCTCAGGATGCTTTTGGGGAACCGGGCCCTGATCAATTACCAAGGCTGTGGCCAGACAGGAAGTTTATGTGAGGAAAACTATGGCTTTGAGCCAATGGTTTTTCAATGGAGGGCTTTCGTTGATGGAAAATGGACAACGGAGATGATCGTCTTTCGAAAGAAAACACACAAGATGACAGACTTTGTGCGTATGAAACTCCTCCGGAAATAGTTGACTTGAGTTGAACTTTCGACTGACAAAAACATACAATAATAAATGCGAATCCAATTTCATCCGTTTCCATGCGTCTGTTATACTATCTTATAAGATCGTGACTGAGATTGAGAAGACAAAAGACAACTTAAAGGTAGACTCAGCTATATAACATACACAGACATAAACACAGACATAAACACAGACATGAACACAGACATAAACACAGACATAAACACAGACATACACACCGACATACACACCGACATAAACACAGACATAAACACAGACATAAACACAGACATAAACACAGACATAAACACAGACATGAACACAGACATGAACACAGACATAAACACAGACATAAACACAGACATAAACACAGACATAAACACAGACATAAACACAGACATAAACACAGACATAAACAGAATTCAAAATGTCTGCCAGCAGGGAGACACCCTTGTTGTTCAACAAGGCCCTACGTCTTATCTAACTGTGCTGTTGAAGTATAGACACCTGAATTACCTGGTGAACTTGGTCTCCGGCAGGTAAATCTGCTTTTTATTTTTAATGCACCGTACTGGAACCAAATTCCAAATCCATTTCATCTTGACGTTCTGGTGCCGTTCAGGCAGTTTAATATTGATTGGGGTTTTATATGTGGATGAATGAGACAGTTTTTCTCTGTGATTTGTGATGTTTTTATTTGTGCTTCACATGACTGTGTTTCTGTATTCTAATGTGTATATATACGTATGTTGTGTTTAGTGTGTATATTTATGTTGTATCATTTGGTATGTATGACAATGCCACCTTACTAAGGGAACCTTTTAGACAAGGTAGCTTTGCCCCATTGTCACTAAATAGGTACAACCATCTTATACAATATATATGACAACCGTTTGTGATTTGATAAACATACATGTAATACTCATGTACCTTAGTGTAACCTTCCTACATATCACAGGAGGCTGGTGAGGGGAGGACGGCTCGTAACAGTGGCTGGAATGGAGTGAATGGGATGGTATTAAACACATGGAAACCATGGAAACCATGTGTTTGATTCCGTTCCATTTAATTCATTTGCAGCCATTACTATCAGCCCATCCTCCCCAATTAAGATGCCACCAGCCTCCCGTGCTACATGACCGTAGTATGTCTGAATCTTAGGGAACTATCTTGTTGTTTTTCCGGCATTTCCAATCTGTAAATAACTCCATGTTGCTCATCATTTTTTGTTTCAAGACAAGCATCTCTACTTTAATCTAAATCCTGTTACCATGGTGACACCTGACACATGTGACAGCTTGATATGGTCCAATTCCAACTGAGAAACGTGTCACAACTACCCATAAGTCCTGTCTGTCTATACTCTCTCTCTCTCTCTCTCTCTCTCTCTCTCTCTCTCTCTCTCTCTCAGAGATATGGTTAGTGATGGGGAAGGTGCGATAATTGCTTGATGTTCAGGTGATTCTTTCTTTGACAATTCCCCCCTTCCCTC